>NC_041228.1:6285651-6331342 GCF_002837175.3 Physeter macrocephalus | reverse complement strand
CCTGTGCTCCGCAACGGGAGAGGCCACAGCAGTGAGAGGCCCGCGTACCGCAAAAAAAAAAAAAAAAAAAAAAAAATACTTAGTGAAATAAAATTAAAGCCAATTTTAGCAAACATTTAGTGACCTAATAAATAGGGAAGACAATGCAATTTAATAAAGAGGATATTATTCTGAGATGTAAAATACTTGGTTTCTAATCCTCCTCATTGTCTGTATCACATCTACTTTTTTTCTTGTGTGAACTATTTAACCTTTTTAGTTTCTTCATCTGGAAAATGCAGGTGATGGTACTTTACCTATAAATCAGCAGGTTAGACCAGATGCTGTTCTAACCTCTTTTCCAACTTTAAAATTCTATAATTGGTTGTTTTCTGAAACTTACTTAGTTTCCACTCACCCTAAACATGTTCTTTTAATAAGAAATTGTATTTTCATCAAATAGAAATCTTGATATTGAAAGGAAAGTCACAAAATAAACAAAGCAAACATTCTAATGAGAGAAACAAGCTAAAGGTGAGTGGCTCTGAAACTTTTGAATTCTGAAACAAGTTTTGAAAAATAATTTTAAAAGTGAGATCTTTTTTTAAATGCAAACTCATCTTTCAAGATGTATAAACTAGAATTGTCTTAGAAATTTTAATCGTATTATTTTTTAACTCATTTAATTATGGTTGCATCATCCTTCTATTCATGGGAGGTATTTACCATTCACTAATATCCCTTGATATCTTAATATTGTGTAATCAGTCTAAGCTTTTGAGCCTGAGCTAATGGGTTAATCACCTTTAAACATACGTACAGTGGGGCGTTCTAGATGAAGTCGTACGAGTTCATCAGAATTCGAAAGCTCTCTCAGGTACTTGAAATGCTCTGATTATGCAGCTGTATGATGTTTACTGAACAGAATGTGGAATTGTCCTCAAACCACCCCATCTGGTGTGGCATTGCCTACTTGAGCGGGGCAGGGGATGGCTGGGCCCACGAAGGACTTCTACGCGTTTTAGAGAAGGATGTGCAGGCTCTCTGAGGCTGCTGGGCCGTAGGAAGTAGCAGAGCCAAGCACATCTGACTAGGGCACCAGGCGCTTTTCTCTTCAGATCCTCCGATCAGGGCCTCCCCACGGGGGATGTGGTGTGCAGCGGAGCACGTGGTCCCCCCCCCCGTGCTTCCCCATACGCTGCTGCCCCAGCCCTCACAGTGCTGCCGGGTGGTGTCTTCTCCCAGACAGGAGGAAGGAAGGAAGGAAGGAAGGTCACTAAGCCACAGACACAGGGGATAACCCAGCCTGCACTGTGCAAGGGTGGACATCCCCTCCAGTGGCCTGCGGAATGAGAAGTGGGTGAACTGAGATTGGATCCTGGGTTCCCTAACCCGGGGTCTAAAGATTTTATTCACAATATTCTAACTTGTGTAGTGTTTATGACCTAGAAGAAGTGAGAAAATAAGTGAGGAAAGAGCAGAGCTGGAGACACAGTCGTAATTGTATAGCAGAGGCATCCCTAGCCATGGACCTTTCTTCCAGATGGATGCCCTTATCTGGTCTGTCTGACTGACTGAAGAGGATCCTGAGCTTTCTAGGTGCTTCTTTGTAAAATCATCAACTTCAGTCTTAAGGTCAGAAGTTGCTGCTTTAAGTTATTACATGTTTGGAAGGACAGTATCTGAAGGAGATGGCTTCATTTGGAAACGATCACAAAAGTGTAGAACAGTATTCTCCTAACTGTTTTAGTCTTCTAATATTTTTCTGATTCCATAACCACAGAAAAACAGTGTACTCTTCAACTTTTAGAAGTTGATGGAAGAAAAGGCAGCTGCCATTTGTTGGGTATTTACTTTATAGAACATATTAGTGTGCTGGGCACTTCTCCTGTATCATCTTATTCAGTCCTCACTTCAGCCCTGTGAGGTAAAGATGATCACCAGACCGTTTAGAGAGGATAACTAATTTTTCCCAAATCACACTTCTAGTTAGTAATGAAACTCACGTGCCCTTATTTTTCTTCACCAGCACTTTTCTCAGCGCTTTACATGGATCTGTCATATCCTTAAAACACCACATGAGATGAATATCAGTACTTTCTAGAAGTCATACAGCTGATTAGGGCAGAGCTAGAATTTAAAGCCCAGCAGTCTGGCTCCAGAGCCCACGCTCTTAACCAAGATCTGGTGCTTCCTGGACAAGTCAGTTTCATCTAATTTAGAACTCTTTGTTTGTGGACAGAGAAACTGACAGATGAATGGGAAAAATTATTTAATCACTTCAGACATGAGGGTTCCTATGCCAAACTTAGAGCAAGAGGCCCATGATTGGGTAGCAGTTGGTTTTACTAATCCTTCTGCAACTACTGGAGGGTGTGTCCTCAGGACTTCTGCCATTGGTTAACCTAACCCAAGTGTGAAGGGTCAAAGAGACAGTTTAAATGGGAGCAGAAATCTATACCTTGTGTTTGTACACAAAGACATGCCTTTCCTGCCTGTTCTCTAGCATCAGACTCATTGAAGCTGTAGGAAAAGAAACCACCATCAACAGTGTCCTTGTCTATAACATGGCTCCGCGGGGACCACCATGTCTCCGTTGGCCCTAAGAATAAACTCTTCTGAAATTTTGTCAACTAGGAACATCAATGAAAGCCTATAGGGAAAAACCAAATATATCTTTAGAATGTACACATAATTCTGTAATGTAGACTTTGCTTAAAGACTCAGGGAAGTTACATTCCTTGTCATTCTTCTGAGAGCTCACCTGAAGTTTTAATTGTATGACTAGTCTGGGAGTTTTGGTCCAGCTGAGAGTTGTACTAATGGCAAATTTTCCCATTGCAGTGACTACTGGCGTAATTTTTTTGACAATTAAGTAATCTCTAAACTGCTTCAATTTTCTTGTTTTCCACAGTGAGAAATTTAATTAAAACAGTTACAGATTGTGAAAAGGTTATTTATGAAAATGCATTTTAAATGTGGATTGAAAAGCCTAGGGACACCTTTTTATTTTAGATAAAAAGATGAAGGTTCTGTAATTTTTTATATCCATTTTACCAGAAGCAAGAATGAGAGCAGTGTGCAATTTACTTGAAATGTCTATCAGGAGCTTCACAAGTCTATCTCTTTCCTAAATTGCTTGAAAAGTTGACCTCTTTTAGAAATGTAAAACTTTAGGAAATAATTTCAGATTTTTAAGTTGTGAATATGAAGGGATTTTGTTTTTGTTTTTCCTCCTTTAAGCAAAAGCAACCCCCCAAAATGTGCTTTATTAAGGGAGTAGAGGACTCTGAAATGGCAATGTCTCTAAGGCACGGAAAGCAGATTCTGTCTCCCTAACTAGGCTTGCCCATCCAAGTAAGGTGAGCGAGCGATTGTAGTTGAGCTAATGTGAGGGGCGTGTCACATCCCTTGGGTGAATCAGGGCAGAGGCCGGGAGGGGAACTTGAGAACCACTAGACTAGTCCTCTGTTCCAGTGGATTTCCCACAAGAACCTGCCATCTTCGTTTTATTGATTTCCTTGAGCTTTTCACCAGCATGCGTAGAACTCAGTCCTCGCCTGCAGGTAGACCAGAGTCTCCGAAAGAACAGTTATCACCCTCACTTTGAAGCCTTTCACAATCCCCTGTAAACGTCAGGTGGTCATTATTTGGATCCACTTGTGTACATCCTATTTAGGGTACTTAACCTTAGAGTGATGACATCACTCCTTTATTTGTCTTACTGTTTCCCATTATATTTTAAGCTGATGATAGGGGCCATCCCTTTTTATCCACAGAGCCCAGAATTGAGTAAGTAATCAATGTTTGATTTCTCGATTCAGAAACAAAGCCCAGTGATTATTCAGGAGAGGAACACCTGCAGTTGACTTACATGCAGAGTGTTGAGGGAGGACAGAGGAAGGAAGGCTAACTGCTTGATGGAATGTGGGAAGACTTTCCAGAGGAAACTGTGTAAACCAAACAGGAAAAGGGGCTGGCAGCACTCAGGGAGAGCTGGGGGGCGGCGGGGGGGGGGGCACTTTCCATGAAGACTCACGTGACATTCAAAGGCATGGGCACACACATGCAGGTGCAGGCGTGTGCAGGGACAGCCAGAGCGCTCTGCTGGTACAGTACTGATGAGGTTTACTAGCGTCTTTTTATTTATACCTTTATTTTTTTTCTATTCAGTTTGTTTATAGGTTGAATAGAGCTGAGGTACATAACAGTACATGGAATCTTGAAACAGTACATGGAATCTTGAAAGGTACTTTAGGGCTAAAGCAGTTTAAAGTAAAGCCACATCATCAGGTTGGGTGATACAAGTGGAAGACCAGCTGGCCATCTCGATATGTCCTCATAGTGTGACATTATCTTGGGGAGTTCATTAAGGTACAGGGTCTGACCCTCAGTTTTGTAGGGTCAGGCAGAATATCAGTGGTTAAAAGCAAAGTCAGGAGCCGAATTCACTAGTTTGAAATCCTTGCTGTGCCTTTAATTGCTGTGTGACCTTAGGCAAGTTGCTTAACTGCTCTGTGCCTCAATTCCTAATCTGTAAATGGAAATATTAGTGCTTATCACACGGGGTTGTTAGGAAGATTAGATAAATTAACATATGGAAAGTATTTAGAATAGTGCCTAGCACATTAAAAGTAATATTTAGTTCGTCAGTTTACCAGTATTGCTCCATCTTTCAGGGCCAACTCTTGCTAACTGTGCCCCAAACATTAATAAATGAAAAACAGAATATCCAGTACTATTCACATCCACCAGGAAGATTAAAGTTAAAAGGATAGTTTCAGGTGTTAGCTGGAATGGGGTGCTATAGGAATTCTCATCCACTGTTGTGGGAATGTAAGTCGATACAACTGCTTTGGAAGAATGTTTGGTACCACATGTTAAAGCCGAAAACATGCCTCCCCAAGAGCCAGTGATTCTGCTCTGGGAACCACTCAACAGAGACTCATACTTGGATGCACCACAAGACGTGCCTAAGAGGCATGTAGGCAAAACTAGAAAGAAGCAAAGTATTCATAACGGGAGTGGATGAAGAAGTGGTAGTACAACCATACAGACCAAGTTTTCAAGCAGCAAGAAGGAACCAGGGGTTGCTGCCTGCAGCACCGTGGACAGATCTCACGGGCACGCCGTTGACTGAAAGAAACCTGGCACGAAGGAGTAGCCACTCTGATTCCATCTCTGTGAAGCTTGAAAGCAAGTTAACCTCCCTGGTGGTGTTGAAAGTCAGGATGGCGTTCCTTTGTGCGGGAGATCATAACTGAGGATGCACACAAGGGGGGCTGTTGATGCTGCCTTTCTTGATCCGGGTGCTGGTTACATAGCTGTGCTCACTTGGTGAAAATTCACTAAGCTGTGCACTTAGGATTTGTACCTTTCTATGAATTATTTTATGCTTGAATAAAAAGGTTAAAAATGTGATCAATCTGTGTATTAAAAACATTGTATTAGACAGACCAGATACTCTTGTTTATAACAGAACAGCACGTCTTCCTTCAAGCAGATTTGTTCAAGCCGAACAAACCTTCAGCACATCTGGTCCCTCTGCTGTTAAACCAGATGAGAATCTGAAGGTCTCTGGGTGCGTCTAAAAGCTGAGCAAGGAGTAATCTTAATACTAACATTATGAAACTCTGATAGTTGATGTTTTCATTGTGGAGAAACCTCTGCACCATGAGTCAGGTGTGCATCTAGGTGGGCCAGGAGCCCCTTCCCCTTCGTCATGGGACTGGAAGCACGTGCTACCTCTCTCCTGGCCAGTCCTATAAGAAAGAACACTTGGAAGGATGAGTGAACCCATATAAATCCGTCACTGCCAGCCAGGCATCCATTCAGGAAGTACTTATCGAATGCTTTCTTGTGCCAGGCACTGGGGACATAGTAGTAAACGAGGTAGTCGAAGCCCCTGTTCTCAGGGAGTCTGCATTTCCAGTGGAGGATATAGGTGATAATCACGTATGTTGGGTATTGATAGGAATCAGCTGTCAGACCCTTTTAGCATTTCTGGCTGATTTTCCCTTGGGGCAGCCTTTCTCAACTGGGGTTCCAGAACCCACAGAACATAGAAAATGATGTGCATAATTATTTCCTTAGCTTCCCAGGGGTGGTACAGATGACTGCTGTTCTAGATGCACAGGAGAGGAGTTGAACTCACTTTATACACAGTGGACACCTTAGGGCACCGGGCTTCACTCTCTGGTGGAACCCTGGTTGAGAAAGGCTGTGAACACGTCTACCAATTTCTGAAGAGGTAGCTGAGAAGCTGAATTGAGCCTTAAAAGAAATGCAGAATTTGGGAAGGATAAAACAAAATAGTTGGAGTTTAAGGCTCCCCAAGTTTGGGTTTAGGGGGCTGATTAATCCCCTAGGCTTTGGATCAGAACCCAGAAAAGCTATACTCCCAGAGGAAGGCTTATCATCTCAGTCCTGTGTGGGGTGCAGGTTGCTAATTCTTCTGTCCTCCACCAATAGCAGATACAGATTCTCTCTAGAGAAATAGAACAGTGTAGGCCTTAAATTATTTCTCTTAATTTTCATATGTAATTGCAGTTAATCAAAACTTACAGGCATACAAGATGAGGAAACAGTAAAAAACAGACCACGATAGATTCATATAGCAGACGCAAACTTTAAAATAACTGTGCTCTTTATAATCATGGAATTAAAAGATAAAGTTGATGATTTAAGCAGACAACTGGAAAATATAGAAAACAGCTATTTTAGAACTGAAAAAAAAAAGCAATGGTTTTAGTTGCAGATTAGACACAGATAAGGGAAGAAATAGTGTACTGGAGGTTAACCCAGTGAAAGAGAAAGACAGAAACCTGGATGACACAGAAGATTGCATGAGGCACCAAAGCCTCCAGCGGCACCTCATTCCCTTCAAGCCCCAAAGGCGTGATGTGGCGCCTGCACTTCTCCCCCGGCTCCCCCACTTTGACCTCCCCGCCTCAGGCCTCTGTGTCTGCTGTTCCTTCTGCCTGAGATACCAGCATAGCTAGCTTCTCCGTTGGCTCACATTTGTCTGCGGTCCTTTCTGTGAGGACTCCTCTGGCACCTGTCCAAGATCTCCAGCTCCTCCACGCTCTCACTGTGTTATGCACTGTGTACGTGAGGATTGATGTTTGTCTGCTTCCCCACTGGAATGTAAGCCCCATGAGGACAGAGGTGTTTGTTTTGTTTTGTTTGTTCAACACGATATCCACAAGGGCTTGGAACAGCAGGCATTCCACAAATGCCTGCTTCCTGGGGAAAATGGCAAAACCGATACAAAAATCCTTAGCATGAGTTACATAATGTGGGCTTAATAAAATTTAGTTATCCCCCTTTTTCTCATCTTTGTGCAATTTCTGGTTTAATTTTATTTTCTTTTATTTTCTGTTTACAAGTTTTCCCTTCCCTTTGTGGGATTTCTGGGTTAACCTCTTTGTTATTTTATTTTCTGTATTGTATTGTATTATATTGTATTTCTTGTCAAATCTAAATAAATCTAGTTCTATCTCAGATACAAACTGAGAGAAGAGAAGACTTTCTGTGAATAATTGATGTAGATGTGTTTTTAAAAGCTGTGTTCAGATGTGGATAGAATTACAACTACTGTTGGTCAGCCATTCCTTTATCTAAAAACCACAGTAGTCGTTAATACTAGTATTTGCAGAATGAAAATGTAGACATCACTGTTAAGACGACATTTTAAGAATTTATCACATTCAACAAAAGAAAAATATCTGGATAGCTCTGATGTTTCTCTGGCCTAATAGCTTGAGAGTGTTAAAAGGGAACAGGTCTTCAATAAAATGGAGCTAGCCTTATTGGGCAAGAACTGTGCCAAACAGCTTTCATAGATTTTTTTTTTTTTTTGGTTAATCCTCCCACAACCATTGGAAGCAGCCAGGATGTGGATTATGGTTATAAAATTGAGGTGGGAGGAGGGTAGGTGATTTCCCCGAAGCCACATAGCCAGTTAAGAGGCAGAGCTGGAATTTGAACATGGGCATCAGACTCCAAAGACTGAGATGAAGAAGTTGTTATGAGTCTAGAAGCTGCATAATACACTCCTCACAGCCATAGATCAACACATGGGGATGCAGTTTGATTGATGAATTAATGATGTCTTACTTAAGTGATTATGGGGGACAGATTCTTATTTATTTAGCATTGTAATTAATGTTGTGATTTTGTCCTTAATTATAAAATAACTTGGTTATGTGATATGTTCACGGTCATTGCTGATACTCAATGAGGATATTAGTATTATTCAGAACCCCAGCAAGAATGAATTTCTCAGAAGACTATTTTTAGCTAATGTGTGTGTTTTATAAACTCAAAATAATCAGGGTAAGAATAGACTTAAATAATCTTTTAACACTGTATTTTATGTGAAAACTTTTTACATTTTGAAATGACCAGGTTTCACCCTGCTGAGGTGGGGTGTAGCAGCATAATTGTCTTTTTTTTTTTTTTTTGCGGTGCGCAGGCTCAGCGGCCGTGGCTCACGGGCCCAGCCGCTCGGCGGCACGTGGGATCTTCCCGGATCGGGGCGCGAACCCGCGTCCCCTGCATCGGCGGGCGGACTCTCAACCGCTGCGCCACCGGGGAAGCCCTAATTGTCTCCTTTTAAAAGGACTCAAAACCTAAACATTATTTTCAAATCACTTTTGTAAATTCTCTGTTTAAAATGGTTTTTCCCAGCTTAAATTTTATACTTGATTTTACTTGTGACAGAAGTAGAATTAAACGCTGTTTCCTTTATCCTAGACCTTTTCTCTTCAGAGCAAGATTCCTTTGGTATTGGGCCATATGTCGGTGGAGTTTTCAGGTCGGGAATGGCAGATGAAGGATCCCTACCCGTGTTAGGGCATGTTTCGCCATAATGTGACCCCCCCGCCCCCTGGCACCTATCAAGTGTCCAGGTCACCCTACCAGTTCCATTTAGACATCTTCCTTATCGAAGACAAAAACTCAGAAGTGGCTCTTGATGAATAAGTCTCTTATAATGATTTGAGAATGTTTATTAATGTACATTTATTTCTTGTCCATCTTTGTTCACTCTTTTTAATAATGTTCTGACTTTCAGGAATAGAATACAGAGGGTTATTTTTTTTAATATTTATTTATTTGGATGTGCCAGGTCTTAGGTGAGACACACATGTGGGCTCTAGTTCCTGGACCAGGGATCGAACCCAGGTCCCCTGCATTGGGAGCGTGGGTCTTAGCCACTGCACCACCAGGGAAGTCCCAAATACAGAGTTTTAATGGGAAATTTTTTTCCTGAGGGCAGGGAATGTAAGATTGATAGGTAATGTTTGAAAAAAGAATTCAGGTGAGGTCTCCTTATCAAAATTTACACTATTTGAGTAAATATTGCATTTTACTCTAGCACATCTCCTCAATTTGCATTCATCTTAGAGAAGCTATTGCTATGTTTCCTGCCACTTGGTCTTTAATTAGTTCCTTTCTTTATTCATTACTGTGTTCCGGACATTGAGAATACAGGAGAACAAGGTCTGTTCCTTCCTTTTAAGGACCTTGTAGACCAGGGGGAGAGAAAGGAGGCAGAGAAATAATTGTGGGCGCTGTGTACCTGCAGGTTATCAGTTATCAGGGGAGCACAGAGAAGGGAGTGATAACTCAGCCTGGAGTCTCCCAGCGACAGACCTAAAGAGGGAACAGCATGTGCGGAGAAATTACAGCATGAAACAGACAGGCTTCCTCAGGGCCCTTAACATGTTGACGAAGCTTACAGTACACTCTCTCTCTCTCGTAGGAACCAGGAGAGAGGAGTGGAGATTTGTAAGCAAGGAGGCAACAAGCTTAGGTTTGCGTTTTAGCAGATAATTCTGGAGAAAGGATTAGATAAGGAAGTACTAGGCAGCTTCTGAGTGATTCTAATGCGGTCCCGTTGGGAATGTAGAGGAAAGAAATGAGAGAGAAATAGGAGATAAAGGAAGATCGACTGGCAGGTGGAATGGTGGTGAGATGGGAAAGTGGAGCATGGATTCTGTCTAGGACAGGGTCCTTCAGAGATTCGTGCAGACTGACGGTTTCCTAGCACTTGGTTAGAGAGGCGTGCCTGCAGTACTGCCTCACTCACAGGTACAGGACCCTGTTTTTAAAGTGCAAAGAAGGGGGATCTTTGCAGTGCATTTTAACAACATAAAGGAGCTCTGTTAAGCTTCTTCCAGAGGAAATTCAGTTTAGTTGCTTAGAATAAAGGAGTTTATCATGCCCAGTGTCCTCACTCTGGGTCGTCTGAGGAATGTGGCTCCAGAGGTGTGTAGACAGGCTGAGGCAAACTCGGGGCAGCTGAGAGGACCCGGTGCAGGAGGGATTTGGCGTGCTTTCCTCAGGAGCGTTCAGTCCAGCAGTCTAACGAGCATTTACTGAGCGGTCCTCGTTATGTTCCAGCCCTGCCATTACTCTGTGCAAAAGAATCGGTACCACACAGTCCGTGTTCATAAAAAACAGTAGGTGAGGCCAGAGCCAGTCAGTCGTTTCTGTACAGCAACAGCGGCATATGTTGGTCCATTGTTGGCATAACAGGTGTGGTGGACTCTGCGTTTGTGGGAGAAACAGAGGAGGAGGTTCATTGGAGCTTCGTCGTGAAAAATTGGCTAGGCAGAGAAGGCAGGTACAGAGACTCTCAGGGAACGGCATGTGACCTGGAAGGAACTTGCACGTGAAGCACCGGACTCACTGCAGAACAGGGGGCTGACACAGAGACTTTGTGACATGTCGTGAAGAGGAATGTTCTCTAGGAGAAAATGGAAATACGAGAAGTTACGCAGAGATGTCAAGTGTAAAAAGAAGCCGTTCAGCACATCTGAGCTCTGCCGACAGTGGAGTCCTGAGTCCGCATCCCAGGTCCTGGCGCTTTTTAAGAGTGGATTCTAAGCTTCTCTGTGATGGAACTATTGATAGCTCAGCAGCTCCCCGCTACAGTGGATGGATGATTCCACTCGATTATTTGTTAACTTGTGACAAAGAATGCATTCACTCTTCTTTAAAATTTCTAACTAGCCTCAGAAAAATCTGAAGAGGAATTTCATAATGTCGAATTATTTAAAGGAAAGCAGCCAGTCGTTGGGAACACTGGAAGATAAGAGCATTAGGAGAAGAGAGACAGAGAGAGAGGGCTGCTGTACCTCAGATCCCCCAGCCCTCAGACAAAAGCCCTCAGGTAGCCCGCCACCCTCATCCTTCCTGGTTCGTTGTAACCATTTGTTGATCTTTTGCTGGCTGACCTCCCCAACTGTTCTTAGCCAGTGACCTCATCTCCTTCTTGCAATAAAATAGCGGGTAATCAACAAGAATCCCCTCCCAGAAATGTACACATTCATCTGCAGTCACACTCCTTTTTCTTCTTCTGTCTGTCACAATCTGCTTTAAGCTTTCCTATATATATATATATATTTTTTTTTTTTCTTGCGTTAGGTGGGCCTCTCACTGTTGTGGCCTCTCCCGTTGCGGAGCACAGGCTCCGGACGCGCAGGCTCAGCGGCCATGGCTCACGGGCCCAGCCGCCCCGCGGCACGTGGGAACTTCCCGGACCGGGGCACGAACCCACATCCCCTGCATCGGCAGGCAGACCCCCAACCACTGCGCCACCAGGGAAGCCCTACTTTCCTATATTTTTCACGTCCTGTCCATTGAACAAACAATACTTGTGATGGAAGAGGCTGCACCCCAAGGCCAAATCCACCTGTGAAATCATCGTCATGAAAGAAGTATTGTGAAAATTGCATTTTTAATCTTTAAAATCTTCACTGTAAAATATGAAAGTCAATAATTCAGTGACCTAAACAATTTGAAAATTCAAATAAACTAGCATTGTAATATCTGACAGAATAATTGAACAAGGAATGAATGACATAAGTGTAGGTTTTAAATAGTCTACTACTTTACATTTCAGTTACTTAAGAAAATTCCAGTCATTTACTGGAGTTTAAAGAATCTTGATTCTTTTAAATAAGCATAGAAAGAGAATTCTGCATGGGTGAAGCCATATTCTTTTTAAGCTACTAACAAACTGCTGAAGCAGCCGTGGGCTCTGCATTTTGCCAAGCCACATGCTCAAGGCAATGACCTAGTTGCAAGTCCTGCCCTCCAGACTGACCTTCCCGGCTCCATGCCCACAGTTTCCAGAGAGAGTCCTGAAGTGCGGAATCTAAATCCACACTCCGTAACTTGGCCACGCGTGGTCTGGTATATGGGTGTCTCCAGCTCATTGCTCTCCCCTTTCGTGTGCATTCCACAGTGTGCTCACCTGAACCCTGGGTGAGAAGGGTTCTTGTGTCTGTACCTCCATTGTTTTGCACCTGCTGTTCATTCCGCCGAATTTTTAATAAATTTTCTCAGCTACTTTTGCTTTTCTCTGCTTTCAACGCTTCTGGGAAATGTTCTTCCCCTTTCCTTGCCCAGTGCACCCCGGGTGCTCCCCTTCTCCACAGCGCGTGACACGTTGCCTGACAGTTCCCTTCAGTCGCCTGTCATCTCCGTCCCGCCGGCGTACTCACTAGACGGGACACCCCTTTCCTGCCATGGTGCCTAGCAGGAGTGCCAGCCACAGGGTAGGGGCTAAGTAAAGGATTTTTTTTGGTTTTTGTTTTTTGGGTTTTTTTTTTAATGCGGTAAGATTACTTTCTTTTTGTTGAGATGCTAGCTGCTTTTGTTAATTCACCAGAATTCTAATATCTGCAGTTTGCTACTTATAACTCAAATCATCTCAAATATTTTTTGTTTGTTTGAATCTTATCTGAGAGCTTTCTCCTCCTTGCGTTGGTCACTGGAAGTTCATAGCTACATTAGCAACCTGCCTTCAGCCTACTGCAAGGGACACCATGGCTTACCAACAATGTGTTCTAAGGATATTCTTGACTTTTTTTCTTCCTCTGCCCCTGTTTAATGAGTATTCCTTTTAGATTCTATCCACGTTCAAAGTTCTGAACACGTAGCTCTTCAGCAAATATTCGGTTCCTCCTTTATGAGAAAACATTTTAAAAAATTTAAGGTGGTCACGTACAAATTGTATAAGTCTTACCCCTGCAAAGATAGTGTCATCCCTTCAGCTTAATTGTTGTCTTACAAAATGGAGCACATTACAATATACCTTGCTATTCAGATACTTTTGCTTTTCTAAATCAAATAAATTGAGGTATACTATTTAGTAGATGCTTCTTAATAGAGAGTAACTAAGGTCATCACTTTAAAATCAGTCATTTGGCTCCTACCCTTGTATGTAGTGGATCCTGGTGTTCTTCACCTGTGAGTCTTATCATTTTAGAAATCCAGGAGAGAGGTCTGCAAGGGTAATGCTTTACTATGATAGTTAATAATATAAGCTATTCTTTATAAAGTTCTTAATACGTATCTGGCATTTTGCTGGAATACATACATATGTATGTGTAATTTCTCATCCTTTCAGGATACTTCTTAAGGATTCACATTTTACAGGTAAAGAAACAGATTCTGAGGAAGTGGATGAACTTGACTGAGATCAGTGACAGTAAAACACAGAAGCCCATCTGACTCCACATCTTTTCTCTTACCCCTTGACCACATTTCTCCACTTCAAAAGCTCTGGTGATGATCATTAAATTGATTACCATTGATAATACTGATGTTCCAAAATACTTAGATTATTTCCTGGCTCTTTTAAATATTAAGTAAATACCAGTAAGTCCAAAGTCACTATGTAATTGATTATCCCCAGAAACTTAGAAATCAGTTGTAGGGTAAGCGTCACACATTCATAGATACAAATGTCATTGAGCAACATACCTAATTTGATCTTACAGAACGATCATTTCTCTGGACCTTTTTCAGTTCCAAAATACCTTTAAAATAACCATAGTATATTTGTTATCACATCTGCAAAATGTCCTCATAGAACTAGGAGAGTGGCTTTAGCTCTTCTTGGGTTGTTGTTTATTGTTGAGTTATGAGAGTTCTTCATATATTCTGGACACTAGACCATTATCAGATATGTGATTTGCAAATACTCTCTCCCATACTGTAGATTGTCTTTTCACTTCCTTGCTAATGTCCTTTGACATAGAAGTTTTTAGTTTTGCTGGAGTCCGTTTTATTTATATTTTTTTGGTTGTTTGTGCTTTTGTTAGCATATCTAAGAAACTAATAACCAAGGTCACAAAGAGTTACACCTGTGTTTCTGCTGTTCAACCTGGCTAGTGAATTTTTCATTTGAGTTGTTACACTTTGCACCTCAAGAATTTCTTTGGATTCTTTTCTGTATTTCTTATATCTATATTAATATTCTCTGTTTTGGTGAGGCATTGTTCTAATACCCTTCTTTAGCTTTTTAGATACAGGCTATCATTTAGTTCCTTGAATATATTTCAAGTAACTGATTTAAAGTCTTTGTCTAGTGGGATGAATTGGGAGATTGGGATCAACCTAATTGGGATTGACCTGTGTGCACTAATATGTATAAAATAGATAACTAATAAGAACCTGCCGTATTAGCACAGGGAACTCCACTTCACTGTGCAGTAGAAACTAACACAACATCGTAAAACAACTGTACCCCCATAAATAATAAAAATAAATAAAGTCTTTGTCCAGTAAGTTCAGTGTCTCAGCTTCATCAGGGATGTTTTTCTATTGACTACTTTTTTTCCTCGTATATAGACTATACTTTTGTTTTTTCTTTGCATGTTGCATAATGGTTTTTGTCTGTTTAAAACTGGACATTTAATATAGTGTGTCCGTGTGAAAATCAAATTCTCCTTCCTCCCTAGGATTTTTTTTTTCTTGATTTAATTACTTTTCCAAACTAATATCGTAAAGTCGATATTTATCATGCGTTGCCACAGAAGTGTCTTTTCTCTCTTACCTCAGTGGTCAGCTAATGATTGGGCAGAGATTTTGTCAAATGCTTGGAGATTAAGTCTGTAGTCTTTACCACGAGGCTGTGGGTACCTGCTGGAGCTTGTCCTCAACACTGAGCCAATCAGTTTACAACTCACTGGCTTAGCCTTGACTTTCCTTCTTATACTGGACCTCAAGGTCAGCCAGAGGAGAGAGCTCAGGGCCTTCTCAGGTCTGTCCTGGGCAAGTACGTGACACTGTAGCCTTTGAGATTCCAGAAATATGTCAGAACTTTGCAGAGCTCTTATGGACGTCTCATTCCCCCACTTTTCCTTGTAAGCTTTTTGGTTAGCCTGTTATTTGCTCCAGTTTTTCTCCACCACTTCAAGCAGCTAAACTCATAAACAATTGCCTCTAATTATTTTCTTCAAATACCCTGAGGGAAAAGGCTGTGTGCACTGGATGAGCTCCCAGTCAGGTCAAATAAAGGCAATCCTCTGGGGATGGGGTTTTGAACGCCTCCACCCTGCCCTGCCCCCTCCAGTGACCTCCATCCTGCTGGTTTCCTCCTTGCTGGATTGCAGCTCCTGCAGAGCTGGGGGTGAGGGTTGGGAATAGGACCGAGCTCACCCTTCATTCCAAGGTGCAGCCAATTTTTTAAATGTAAATGCTCCCTAGATCTCTGCAAGCCTCTGGTTAATTTCCAGGGATCTAAAAATGTTGATTCTAACAATTTTTACCAGTTTCTCTTTGCTTTTTCAGGAGAATTTTTGGAGGTTCTTACTCTATCATTTTCACTGATGTCACTTTTATATTTTTCCTTACATTATAATTAGATATATAGTTAAATGGTAGCTGAATTAATTCACTTAAAGCAGAATGCGTCTTCCTTTCCAGAAATTTCTCTGAACTTTTTTGTACTTCTCCTGTTATATTTTAGGACTATGATGACGGATATGGCACTGCTTATGATGAACAGAGTTATGATTCCTATGATAACAGCTATAGCGCCCCAGCCCAAAGGTAAGAGTCAATCTTTATGTCCAGACCCCATAGCAGACACTTGTGCCCTTCCACATTTGCTGTACTCTGGGAACAACAGGATGATGATTGGCCAGGGACGGTGATTTGACTTGGCCTGCTTTGTTTTTGTTTGTTTTAATTGGAGAAGCACTATCTGTCCTACCGAATAGCATGTATTGCTCTCAACTTTACTGTAGTGCTAAAGCAATAAGTCTTGGAAAATAAAATTGGAAATTTTATTTGCTCTAAAAATTTAACTTAAGCGTTCAGTATATTCTAAGGAAGAACAGTGTCTACCAAGTCTGTGGCTCTTCAAGTCCTAAGGCCCAAAGTCATATCAGAAATGTGTAAATATCCCACATTGTCAGTGCCTGGAGATGGAAGTGACAAAAGTTTTTTCAGTGTTCATAGGTCATTTCTGTTTCTTAGCAGCAGTGCTCCTGTTTTCGAACAACTTCAAATTCCTATTTGTGAAAAATGAGTGCGTTCTAATTCATTTTCTAAAGAAGTGTTGACTTAGAAAAGAGTGTTATTAGAGGGAAACACAGCTTCATAGTTACGTCTTCTGATAGTAGACCTTGATGTCCATTGATACGTGAAATCCGTGTTCTGTTCAGAATGTTTTCCTAAATGCCTAGAAACCTCTTGCTTTATGTTTAAAATTCTAAGTGATAGACAAAGACAGACATACGCAAACCAAAATACTGGCTTTATGAAGCATAAATAAATATGGACTACATGGTTACTTCGATGAAGCATAAATTCACTTTTGAACTCATACAGGGCCAGGCGAGCTTTGAACAGACAGGCACCCTGGTACTGAGGTTGACAGGGATATAATTTTTTCTCTTTTTGTTCATGCCAGATTTTTTTACTTACATAATTTATAACAATTAAGTAGCCTTTAAACTTTGACTCCCAACTGGTCTTCTATACGGGAAGCCTTGTGCATGGTGTTTGCATCCTTGCGGGTTTTGGCACGCCCGGGGGTGACTGGCACACAGTGGACGCTAGACAGGACTTTACGTGTCTCACCCTGTATAGGTGTCCCGGCAATGTCACGAAGTATGTGGGGCTTTTCCCGTTATACAGATGAAGGGAAGGAGCACAGAGCATAAGATTAAGTAATTAGCCGGAAATCACACATGGAGTGCAATCCTTTAAAGACTCACACGTCTCATTTAATCTGAACGGCAACAGCAGGAGTTAATGTGCCTGTTTTACAGATGATGAAACTGAGGCTCAGAGAAGTAAATGACTAACCCAGAATGTGAACCAGACTTGGAAAGCCTGTAGTCTTTCCACTTTAAGCTGTGATAACATATTAATATGACTGATCACAGGCATTCGTTCCTTTGGTCATTTATTCATTCAGCCAACATTTATTAAATATCCACTACGTGTATTAAATATAGGCACTGTGCTCGCTGTTGGATTACAAAGATTACTGAGACAGAGACCCTCTCCTTGGGAAGTTCACAGGCTAGAATGAAATACAAATATTTAAAAGCAACATAATATGGTAATCACATGAGAGTCTGAGGAAAAACACAGTATTTCCATAAGAAGACAGTGCTCAAGTCTGGTTGGGAACGCTGGGGACATTTCACTGAGAAAGGGAAGGGGAAGTGTAGGGGTCACCAGGGTACAAACAGGGAAGGACATTTCCCACAGCCAGGGAGAGCAAGGCACAGAGCCTGACACAAGAAGTGCTGCCTGAGCTGGAGGGCGTGGCGCATGGGACAGATGAGGCAGGAGAGGGAGTGAGCGCATCCTCCCCAGTCTCAGGGTGCAGGCTCCGGACCGGACCCTGGGCAGCAGCAGGGAGCCAAGGGAGTGGTGTGTTCACACCTGGATTCGGAGAAATGGATTCGAAGGCAGTAGAGAGGCCAGGTTGGCAGATGGTGAGCCTGGAGGCAGAGACCCATCAGGAGGCTGGCATGTTCCGAATTATAAGCCCTTTAAATGTCAGGAAGACTCACGTGAAAGAAACACCTTTCACGACAGCCAGCCCACCTGCCCGGAAGTGATCTTTTCAGTGCCACCTGAAGGAGTTACAGAGAATTGTATGAGAATTCCACACGTAGGCAAGTGCAGAAGTCACTGTTGGTCGGTTATTCTTAAGATTCATTTAATCCTCATAACCTGTGAAATAAGTGTCAGTCCTTTTAAAGAAGAAAAACTGGTTTACAAAAATTAGGTAACTTGCCTAAGATCATGCAACTTACAAGCGAAGGGGCCCGACTGAGCACCTCGGTCGGTCTGTCTGTCTGTCTGTCTGTCTTCCTCTTCACCGTCTACTGTAAATCACAATGAAGCAGCTATATTACGGAGCAGCGTGAAGAAATGGTTCCAGGTGCTGTATTAGTTTGCTAGAGTTACCATAACAAAATACCACAGACTGTATTTAAAGCAACAGAAATTTGTTTTCCCAAGGTTCCAGAGGCTGGAGGTCCAAGATCAAGGCGTTGGCAGATCTGGTTTCTTCTGAGGCCCCTCTCCTTGACTTGCAGCTGGCCGCCTTCTCACTGTGTCCTCTGCGCGTGCATCCCTGCTTTCTCTTTGTGTCCAAATTTCCTTCCTTGTAATGACAGCAGTCAGACTGGACTAGGGCCCACAAAAGGCCCCATTTTAACTTAATCACCTCTTTAAAGATGATTGATTGTCTCCAGATATACATTATAAGGTACTTATAATAAGGTCAGGGCTTCAACATATGATTTAGGGGGAGACACAGTTCAGCCCATAACATGCACATATTATAACATCGGTTTAAGTACAACACTATGTATCTCATAATTAGAAATCTAGTATAAATCAGTTAGGAGAGCAGATTTTGAAATCATCCCCGGGATTGAGTAGTGGGTGTTGACCAGGAAATCACCATCACTATCAGCTTCAGTAGTGAATGTTGCCTGTGTGCTTGGTGTACTATACCATGGGCTTCACATAGATTCTCTTTCCCCTCTCAACATGCCCTGAACTATTGCAAAATTCAAGTCTAAACATGTCATTCCCTTGCATACAGGTTCAGAGAGGTTAAATCGCTTATCCAAACTCACAGGCTGAGCAGTGGTAGATCCACATTGGCCCCAAGTATCCTGGTTTGTACTTCCATTGCCTTTCAACTCTCCTTTTGTCATGGTTTTGATTTCAGTTACTGAAACTGGTTCCTATTAATATTTTCCATATTCAGTATTCAAAAATCTGATATTTTGTGATGCTTTTAAATCCCTTAGGAATCATGCTTTCATCTGAACTGGAACTGTTGCCTTATCAGACTGTGGAATGCCTTAATCAAACCTAAGAATTTCATTTATCCTGCATATTAATGTTGCGGGCTAAGACGAATGAAATTAAGAACTTTGTTTTTCCAATTTTACATGAGATCCTTTCAGCAAAGAACATTCACGGCCACTACTTTCAAGGAGCAAACAACCTGGTATCCACTAACAGATAATACCATGTAACACGAGATATTCTGGGGTTTAAAATTTCTTGGTTTTTACACTCCAGGTTCTGTGAAATTTATTTCAAACTTGAATAATTCTCTCTATTCAGAATTTGAAAGTACAGTCTGTGCTGTAGTTATATAGTTCAGCATTACTGCAGAATTCTTTACTTGGTCTCCTTTTATATTACAAGCTGTTCGGAAAATGTTCTTTGACACGTAAAGACGTAGTGGAAAGAGCACAGAGCAGAAGTTATTAGGACCGCACTGCCCACCCTGGCAGCCTCCAGCACACACGCCTGTTGAATGCTTGAAAGGTGTCTAGTCCAAAGGGGGATGTGTTGGGGGTGTCAGGCACATACCCGATTCCAAAGGCGGTGTGGAGTAAAGGATGCAAAATAAATGCACGATTAACATCAACATCACCTGTTTCTTTTTACTGTTTGTTTAAACATGGCTACTAGAAAACTCTAAATTACAAATTTCCCTTGGACCGCGCAGAGTTAAAAGACGGTGGTGTCTGTGGCACCAGCACAGAGGAGCTGTGTCTCAGGGTCAGGGCACCGCACCCTCGGGGCAAGCAAGTCAGCTCACCAGGAGCAGAAAGAGAAGTGGAGAGTGTCCAGTTACATTGAGCCTTTTGAAACTTCTATTTTGAAGTTTTGTACTATGTTACTACTACTATAGCACACATGTTACCCATAAGTAGTTTCAGTTACAAGCTCAAAAACCATTTCTTTCTGATGCAGACGTGTTATCAGACACGTCTGCAGACCCAGGCCACGGTGCAAGCGTCTGACGGAGCTGGGTTTAGGTCCCGCTTTAACGCTTACTGGTTATGTGACTGTGGGCAAGTTATTTCACCTCTCTAAGCCTCCATTTGTAAAATGTGTAACTTGGTTTTTTCTTTGGAGGATCGACCTGAAGGTTGAACGAGACAGGAAAGCCCACAGCCCTAGTGAACCGCGTGGAGGTAGGCGGGCTGCCCAGCGTCTTCTCTGTGAGGGACTAAATGAGACCTTCCCCGGCGTAGTTCCGCATTCCACCAGGTGGTTAGCGTAGCGCTGAGGGAGCCCCAGTGCCCGCCCTCGCCCGCAGCTCTGAATTTCTTCTCATCCCATTTTGCACCGGGATGGCCGCGAGAAGCCGGTGCTGGTAAATCTGGAAGGACCAGGGAGAATGAGAAGGGAGAGAGAGAGGGCACCCTGTGGATGCTCCGTATGGGTGTCAGCCATAGACTGGCAAGAGTGGGTGAGCAGCCATAGCCTTTCCAAGGGTGGGCACTTGGAAACAGGAGAGACCGAGACGGGGGCCACGGCTGCCACCAGAGTCGTCACCTGTGTGTGAAAGGCCTCTCTCAGCTATGACTTCTACGCTTCACGCACTGTAATCATTTTACAACACTGTTTTGTTGCAGAAAAAAGTTTCTCTGCGGAGGTTTTACAAATTAGGAATTTTTTCTCCCAATTTTCAAATACCCAAAAGGAAAATTAGAGTACAAGTGAGAGTCCCTACATAGAAAATAGAAAATTCAGCATAGTTCAGCTACGTTTCCCCATCGATGTTTGTGATGGCCTCCATAGCGTAAAACAAAATGTAAAACAAAGCATTGTTTATCTAACTTCACGCATTTAATGAGTAACAAGCTGTCATCTACTACTGTGAAGAGAAATATGAACTATTCTTTACAATACTGGAGTTATTCTAATATACATTGGCTCAGAAATAGTTATTGATTAATTCCTGTGGACACACCGCTCTGGAGTAGCTGTGGTGAATTAAAAAAGAGCAGGTGATAAAGGGCCTCAGCCCTCAGGGACCTGCACCTGCCCTGACATGACTAGAGCCTTCACAGAAATCATAGTCTGACTCCTGGAAGCCCTTTGTAAATGTGTCTATTTCATTCTAAACTAAGTGGAATTAGTTTTCATTTGATATCTTATTTATAATCCTAATAACAGTCGCAATTGTATAGCATGATGACTCTACTTAATAATACAGTGTTGAGTTCTGGAAATTTGCTAAGAGTAAATTTCAGGTGCTCTCATCACATGAAAAAATGGTAACTGTGAGAAAATCTGTTAATTATCTTGACTGTAGTAATCATTTCACTGTGTTTTTGTACCTTATGTACAACTTTTCTTCAAATTTCACAATATTTTAATCTGTGTTTCCGAATAATTGTAAATTCTCCAAGGAGATGTTTGAGTCCTCTGATGATCAGTCATAAAGAAGGTAGAACAAAAAGGGTTTCCAAAAAGTGCTCATAACCCCCTGAGCATAAGTGGATGACTCTGTAATAAAAAGTTTATTTTCTGGCGGGTTTAATGTTGAAATGCTAATTTCCCATAGCACTTTGTGGCTTGACCGCACTTTTGAGTACCTATTTCCTTTCATCCTCCAGAATGTCTATGATTTTCCTGAAAACACTTAGAAATACTGAAAAAGGGAATTAGAAATAATAGCTGCTAGTTTTGTAGCGCCTGTTAAGTCTAGCACTCAGCCATCTGCATCCTTTCTCTACATTATCTCTAGTTTTCACAGTGGCCCTATGTGCTAAGCTGTTCCATGTACAGAAGTTGAAGATGTGATGTTTAGCAACTTTCCCAAGAGTACGCTGCTGAAGAGTACTGAAGCTTAGGTTTTTGTCTGACTCTAAAAACCATTATCCAGCTAAGAAAAATTTTAAATGTAAAATCATTGACTTGTTTTTGTGACAGAACAACACCTCAGCCCCTTTACCCAAATAGGCAGAGTAATGGAAGCTGTCAGAAGCTACGAGTACTCTTGGTGTGTTTTCAGGTGCCAATTCCAAGGAAGGCAATGAGACAAAAATTAGTGTTGCCTTATGCCCAGCTGTCTAGTTTGCTGTTGCTTCTGTTGGCAGCTTTAGCATTGTATGTGCAGTAATGTCTTCTCAAAAGCTGACTTGTAGAGGTCTGAATATAGTTTGGAATTTTCACTTTGGAAATGATGACCTGGTGTTTAGTTTAGGATATAACATTTAAACATCAGTAAAACTGTCTTTTGGAAGATATTGCTGTGTTGTATCAGGGTTGGCTGCTTTGGATTTTTAAAAGCAGTAATGGTTTGGCCTGGATTAACCATGCCTTGCAAAATTTTTGTGAAATATACTTTTACCTCGCCTGGGTTTTTGGCTACTTGCAGCACAAGTACTGAAGGAGTCTCTTAGCACAAACTAAGCCGTATAGCTATTGACAGACAGATACTGCTAACACAGTATTATATAGACATTGACCAAATAGAGACACCCACCCAGATTATACTGTAAAACTGTAAATATCTAAATTCTCAGTCGAGGACCATATGGTAAGAAAAAACAAGGAGAGATAGCTATAGTGAAAATGAAGCTACAACCTAAAAGGGAAAAGGGAGGGAAAAGCCCAAGGGCCAAAGTTTTAACATGTATAAGTATTGCTGTTAATAATAATTACTATGCATTGACTACATCTACTGCAGCATTGGTTGTATCAAGATAAGTGTGTGTGTGTGTGTGTGTGTGTGTGTGTGAGTGCACGTGCACACAAGCATGTATTATCCCCTCTGGTCTTAATTTTAACTTTAAAAGGTGGATATTCTCATCCCCATTTTTTTCTTGGGAAAACTGAGACACAGAGAGAGGTTTAGTAAGTGGTCTGAGTTACACATTTAGTGACATTACTCATCTCAGTCCATTTTCTTTCTACTGTTGTCTTGCTTCTCAAAGAGTCGTACGCCTATCACTGATGTTTCACAACATGATTTCAGGTGGTACATGGCAGACTTTTTTTTTTTTTTTTTACAGTTTTGACAATTAGATTTTAAAGTTACTGGAAAAGTATAATTACCATATCAAGCACATGATTTTATGAATAGTATTGCTATAAATAAATTACAGTAAGTTGAAGTTAAAATAAAATCAATATAGAGAGGAATATGAAGTCACTAACAGGATGAGTGGTGGACATGGATGGGAAAAGTCCCGAAAGTGGTCCATGAAGGGCTGAAGTTGGGCAAACACTGCTCTCAGCACTTTTTTTCTTTTTTTTCAAGATTCATTAACAAATTTTGAAGGAATGAGATATCTATTGAGTGCTTATCAAGTAAGTGTTAGTTACTATATTAAATGCTCTCATGCCTATCATTTTATTTAATTCCCAAAAATGTCTGTAAGATTATCAGTTTTTAGTTTTACAAATAAGGAAACTAATGTTCAGAGTGTTTGAGCTTGACCAAAGTCACGTAGCTAATAAGTAGCAGTCAGGCCTCATATCAAGTTCTCTTTAAGATCAGGTTCTTCTGCTTAACCTGAAAGCAGCTAAGATGGGGGTGGGGGGGGGAAGTCCCTACAAATACAGAGAATACCAGAATGCCTGAATTGGCCACGTGGAATCTTCAGACATGATCTCCACAAGTGGATGAAACAGCAGCAGGGCAAAGGCTTGCTAATGGCAGTAAATCAGTTGCCACTGTCAATTCACTCTTTCATGTTCTTGAGAATACATGAGATTGATCACTGAGGGTTGTGGAATAATGGTAGTATGTGAAAACGGAGTCCACCGGGGAGATGTACTACATCGTTTGGATTTAGCACTGCCATCTGCTTAATAGCATCAAGAAGACGACAGTGGTGCTTATGATCACCCACTCATGCCGGTGACAGATGCTGCGGGGAGTAGAGTAAGCATTCCCGGAAACGAGGCTCCTCACCAAATTGTAGATTGTGTGATAGGCTTTCTAAAAAGTGGGTTTGTTGGTTATCACACCACCAGTTTAAAATCTTCACTATAGAATTTTAAGTTCTGTTAAATAAGGATCTACTTGGTGAATCTCCCGTGTTTTCTTTCCCCATGTTTCATACATTCTTGAAACGCATTTTTATTAGTTTTAGAATAATTTTCCTGACGAATTCTGCCCTCTTTTTAGTGAAAGAAGATGATAGAACTTTTGTATAATTCTTGACTCTTACAATTAGTCACATGATTTAGTTTAAAAGACTTGTGGGCTATGGAACCACACAAACCTGCATTTGAATCCCAGCTGCGTCGCTTCCTTACCTGTATTATTTTGGCCAGGTTACTTCTTTGAGTCTTCATTTCTCATCTGTAAAATGACAGCAAGAATATTTGACTTGTGAGATTGTGATTAAATGAGATAGCAGATGTAATGTGCATAGTAGAAGTCCAGTTAACTTGCAAAGATAATGTACTGGGTGCCGCACGCTGTTCTAAGCATTTTACAGCCTTATTAAGTAGGTTACTATTATTATCATCCCATTTTATAGATGAGGAAATTGAAGCACAAAGATTATGGAATTTCCCTAAGGTTACTGGAGAGTAAATGCTGGGGCTGGCATTGAATGCGGGCAGTCTAAGCCCTCTGCTGTACTGCCTCTCTGTGTAACCTGTTCTTATCAGTTTAGTTATCCCCTCTAGCAACGTGTACAGTCTTTTCCTGAGGAAGACTCCAGTCAATAAAATCTCAGCAAAGAAACAACCTGCATAAAATTATACATGCCATTTTGATTCCCCATTTGTGAAATAAAAACTTATTAAAGGCTTCATTTAATTCAGATTGTTTAGAGTTCTAAGATGTTTGGAAGCACAGATTTGAGGTCAAAGCTTGAAGTAACTGGTGAAGGATGATTTATAGTAGAGAACGTCAGTGTGCTTGAATTTCTCAGAATCTAGTCAAACCTCATTTACTGGACTCACAACTCCAGAAGCAGAAATAATTCGCACATGATGTGGATGGTGTTTTTCCCTTTTATTTGACATCCTGAAGGGATGTGTTCTTTTGGAAAGTAATTTACAAGTGTCCATCAAGACCCTTGAAAGTGTTTGTAACCTTTGACCCAATATTTGCACAATAAGTGCCTGAACTTAGTTATATAACCAGTGTTTGACAGTGTAAATATATTTAAGACCTCTTTAAAAAGAGTAAGCAGTTTCTGGCAAAGTTCAGGGAAAGTAATATGGCACTTTAGATATGGGGAAAAAAAAACAACCTATGCATATCAGCTTGGCCAAAGTAATGTAGATAAAAGAGCACCTCAATTAAGGCTGAATCCAGACTTGGTTAAATGAGAGTGAAGGGCAGGAAGGCCTGGGTTTGCATCACAGCTCTGCCACTTGCTAACAGTGCAGCTGCGGTCAGGTTACTCTACCTGTGCTTCAGGTTGCTCATCTGTAAAATGGGGATGATGATAATAGTAACCACCTCTTAGGTCGTTGTCATGTTAAAGGAGTTAATATTCAGTATGTGGAAAGCACCTGGCACTTTGTATATGCTATCATTAGCTAATCATTAAAATTCTATAATATTTTATCTAAAAGCCTTGGGGCTGTAAGTGTCTTACACGTAGAATTTTTGAATTTTGGAAAGATAGTGTGTTACCTTCCACGTGTTATACAACTCCGGGCGGGGGGTGGGTGTCTATTTGTGGTTCTCCAGGACAGTGATTGCCCCTTGGATTATTTGACATTTATGATCAAGGAAAATGTGATTACCGAGGGATGGAAAGCACATGTGGCAAATTGAAAAACAAGGGGATTTCTGAAGGGGAGGGTGGTTGGTGTTCAGCCTTCGCAGTTTGTAACCCTACCAAGTATAACAAATGGTTAGTGCTAGGAATTAATTTTTAAACAGTACAGATTTAAGGATTAATAACAGGACTCTCCCTTCTATTAGAAGCCATTACATTAGCAGGGCCTCTGTTGATCTGGCCCTGATCTTTCTCTGACCTCATGTCCAGTCACCCACTCATACAATCTCACCTTATATTGAATTGTTCAGTCATGACTCATTTATAATTTGCTCAGTTACACACAAAGTAGATCTCAAGGCATAAATATGAGAGTAAATTTAATTTCGTCAGATTCTTCCTGGCCCCTTCAATCATTTTCTTCGCTTACACCTTTTAAAGACATTGCAGTTGTTCGGCACATTTCTATAAAAATTACACGCAGTGTTTTTTAGACTTTTCCACAATGATGCAAACAGGATAATTTGCTTTTCTTTACGTTTTAGTGCTTTGCTCGATTGCTTGCAGCAGAGCAAAGGTTCCTTGACTCGGTGGTTCCCTCATCCCACAAGCTTCCTTGATGCTCTCTCTGCCCCTCACATCCCCTCCCATGTTTACTAAGTACTCAGCCAGTCTTCTGTGTTTCCACAGTACTGTATGCTTGCCTCTGTTTGCCACTAGTACCTGCTGGACTTGAGAATCTCTCTCCTTTTTTACAGAGAGGCCCTCAGTGGCAGAAACCCTCTTGTATTTATCCTTCTATCCCCAGTACCTAGTGTGGTGCCGATCAGAGAAGTGACCTGTCTGTGTTTTTCACTTAAATTGATAACATTCAAGAATCCTGCATCTGTTCTAAAAAGAAGTCTGATACCATTGAATGTCTAATGTGAAAATGCAGGTAGCCCTCCTTCAACTTGGGCTGTATGGAAGAGTCACTTATACATACAGCCTAAAAAAAAAAAGTAGGCGCCCAAGCCAATCTCCTGTTTATTGTTTTTAATCTGAGTCTTTGGATAGCACAGCTCTCTGAAAAATTTTAAACTCTACAGTTAATTTTTATGAGCAACCAAGGTTGAGAACTACTCTTCTTGACTAGTAAGTTCTATGCAAATGAGATATTATATACAAAGCACTTTTCAGAGTGCCTTGCAGATAATTGCTAAGTAAATATTTGTTTCCCTAATAAATAAATCATTGGCATGTCTTCCATTCATTCATTCAGCAAACTATTGAGTACCTACTGTGTGCCAGCAACCATCCTAAGTGCTTGATAAGTACCAGTGAACAAAAAGGGATAAAGAATGTGCCCCTGTAGAGCTTCAGTTCTAGTGGTGGTCATGTTTAAATATGGCAGTCGTGTTCAGCCTTCTGGGAAGATGATTTAAGACTTGAAGGAGGTAAAAGAGTTTGTCTAAGGGTATATCTGTGGGAGCAGTGGTCTGTGCAAAAGTCCTCAGATGGGAGTGTCTCGTGTATTCTGAAATCCTTGAAGTCATAATTTCCTTCCATTTGAATTTGTAATTTCAACTTCTCCTAACAGAAAACTTGAGATTTCCCTTTGGAGTAAGGTATTTTTGAACAATTTGGAAGAAAATGTTTTAGCATTTCAGGAATGTGTTATAATAACTTTTTCCTATCTAAAATTAATCCCAGTATGATTAAAGGAGCTTGCAAACTTAAAACTGTGAAGTTATAGGAGAAGACTGTGGCCTGTACATGCTGATATCTTGGCCTGTAGCAACTTTGGTAGGCAGAATAATGGCTCTTAAAAATATCCATAGACTAATCTTCCAAACCCGTGGATATGTTCTCTTACACGGCAGAAGGGACGTGCAGGTATGATTAAGTTAAGAACCTTCAGGTTCTTTTTTGAGCAGGCCCATTGTAATGACGAGGGTCTTTAAAAATGAAGGTGGGAGGAAGGCAGAAGTGTCAGAGGAAGAGGTGGCCATGGGAGAAAGGTACAGAAAGATGCAGTGCTGCTGACTCTGAAGATGAAGGATGAGGGCCATAAGCCAAAGAATGTGGGCCACCTTCAGAAGCCAAGATGGGTAAGAAAACACATTCTCCCCTAGAGCCTCCAGAAGGGAATGTGGGCCCGCCAATACCTTGATTTAACCCAGGGAGACCTGTGTGCAACTTCTGTCCTATAGAACTATAGCATCATAAAGTGTGGGCTGCTTAAGTTGCTACGTTTGTGGTCATCTGTGACAGCAGAAATAGAAAATTAATAAGCAACCAGCAGCCTGACAGAAGAAGAGAGATGTCCTTTACAGATGTAAATCTTATTTATCTAACTCTCTCTCTCTCTCTCTTCTTTTTCATAAACCTCCAGCATTCAATTATGAATAAAAATTATGCAATAAGAAAATACGACCCAGAGTCAAGAGAAAAAATGGTTAGTCAAGAGAAACAACCCAGATATTAGAATTGTCAGACAGGGTCTTAAAATTGGTATGTTCAGTATGCTAAAGGATATTGTGCGAAAGGTGGACAGCATGAGTGAACAAATAAGAATCTAGCCAACAGAACTCTTAAAAAAGAGCCAAGTGGAAATGCTAGAAGTGAAAAATCACAGTGTCAGAGATGAATAATTATTTCAGTGGGCTTATTAACAGATTGTACACCATAGAGGAAGTAGTAAGAGAACTCAAAGACAAATTAATAAAAAGTATCCAAACATGCAAAGGGAAAAAAAAAATGAAGAGTAAAAGGAGCATTGCTTGTGAGATCTGCAAGATGAGGTAAAACAGTTTAACATGTTATTGGAATTGCAGAATGAGAAGAGAGAAAGTGTAGGGTAGAAGAAGTACTTGAAGAAATAATGACAAACATTTCTAAAATTAGCAAAAAACACCACCACATAGATCCACGAAGTGCAGAGAACCCTAAGGAGGATAAATATGAATAAAAACACACCAAGGTATAACATACACCAATTGCTATAAAAAGAAAAGATTGAGAGCAACCAAAGGAAAAAGAAATATAAATGTAATCAAAATATATGACCCTTTACATCAGGTATTTTCACATAGCATTATGTTTTTGAGGTTCATCCACATTATAGCTTTTATCAGTATTTCATTCCTCTTTATTACCGAATGGTTTTCCATTTATGGGTCTACCATGTTCTGTTTATACATTAACTAGGTGACGGATACTGGGGTTTTTTTCAGTGTTTGTCTATTGTGAATAGTGCTGCTTTGAACACTTATGTGCAGATCTTCATGTGGACTTGTGTTTTAGCTTCCCTTAGATAGATATTTAGGAGTGGAATGGCTCAGTCAAATATTAATTGTATGTTTAACTTTTTAAGAAACTGCCAAAACTGTTTTTTGAAGTAGTTCTACCATTTTAAATTCCCACCAGTGGTGCATAAGGATTCTTAAGGATAATTTTAACCAAAATGTTCAAGACCTCCATACTGACAACTATTAATAAAACATTGCGGGCCTCCCTGGTGACACAGTGGTTAAGAATCCGCCTGCCAGCTCAGGGGACACGGGTTCGAGCCCTGGTCCGGGAAGATCCCACATGCCGCGGCGCAGCTAAGCCCGTGCGCCACAACTACTGAGCCTCCACTCTACAGCCTGCAAGCCACAACTACCGAAGCCCACGTGCCTAGAGCCCGTGTTCCACAACAAGAGAAGCCACTGCAGTGAGAAGCCCGCGCACCGCAACGAAGAGTAGCCCCCGCTCGCCACAGCTAGAGAAAGCCTGCGTGCAGCAACGAAGACCTGACACAGCCAAAAATAAATAAATTAGAAAAAAGAAAGTTGCTTATAGAAAGTAGTGAAGACCAAACTAAATGGAGAATACCCCATGTTTTTGAATTGGAAGACTCAATATTCGTAAAGATATCAATGCTCCCTGAAATTATCTGTAAATTCAGTACAATTCTAATCAAGACCCATGCAGGTTTCTCTCTCTCTCTCTCTCTCTCTCTCTCTCTCTCTCTCTCTCTCTCTCTCTCCCTCCCTCCCCCACCCCCACCCTCCCACTGCTCTCTCGCACGCGCATGCTTTTTTTTTGGTGCAAGATAACAAGATGGTTCTAAAATATGTGGAACTTCAGAGGACCTGGAATAGCCAAAACAACCTTGATAATGAAGAACAAATTTGGAATACTATACTGACTTCCAGATTTATAAAACCACAGTAATCAACACACTGCAGTACTATGAAAGGATAGATCACAGGTCAATGAAGATCCACAAATGGACTACACTTAATTGCTTTCAAGGGCTCCAGAGCACCTCAGTGGGTGAAGGATTGTCTCTTCAATAAGTAGTGCTGTAACAATTAGATACACGTGTAGGTGAGGTTAGCTTTGATGCCCCCCCCCCCCCGCCAAACACACGCACGATTTAGATGGTTCATGACTTCAGGTTAAAAGTTAAATTTATGAAGCTCCAAGAAGAACATATTGAAAAAGACACAAATCATAGAAGAAAATAATTTACAAATTTAACTTCATCAAAAGTTAAAACATCTCAAAAAAAAAAAGTTAAAACATCACATAATCAGAGGACAGCATGAAAAAATACATAGATAAGCCGCAGCCAGGGAAAATATATTTGCAACACACAGACACACACACACACACACACACATATATCTGACAAATGATTTTTATGTAAACTATATAAAACTGTATAGCTCAATAAGAAACATATAAAACTATATATATTCAAATGGCCAAGAAGAATATGCAGAGGTGCTCAAAATTACTGGTCAAGAAGGAAGCACAGATGCAAGTTGAAACCTCATCAGGACATGCTGTCCTCCCACTGGAATGGCTGAAACAAAATTGTCGACAGCACCAAACGTTGGCATAGTTATAGGGCAACTAGAACTCTCTCATACATGCATGAAATGCCACAACTGTGGAAAATTTGGCAGTTTCTCTAAAAAAAAGTTAAACATATATCTGCCCTGTAAACCAATAATTCCACTCCTAATAATTTTATCCTGGAGAAATGAGACTGTGAATCCAGGAAAAGCTTTATGTAACAGTGTTCAGCATAGCTTTATTCGTAACCGCCAAGAGCTGGAAACAGCCCAGATGCCCTTCCACAGAGGACTAAACTGTGATGTATTCATATAAGGGAATGCTACTCAGCCAGAAAAATGAATAAAGTCGTGGTAGCTGCAATAACATAGATGAAACCATAAGAAAACTTTTAAAACATACTTCCTACAAGGCTTTCAGTGTGAGTGAGTTATCGTTTCGTAGTTATCCACGTAACTTGTCGCTAATAGTACATGAACGTTTTAGTAGGCGAGACAGGAGGAGGAGCAGGGAACAAACAACGTGGAACGGTCCCATGAAGGGAACTGACTTGGTGTGTGCCGGTACTAGCTAGTCCCTCACGCAGGCCGTAGCCTTAGTCTGGGTTGCCTGAGGAGGGTGAGCCTGATGCCAGGCTCAAGAGTTTCCTAAGCCAGTTTGTCCTTACAGACCAGGATGCTCTCCGTACCCTCCACCACCATGGGGCCCCACCCAACGCCCCCTTAACTCCTGGAGCACCAGTAGTCTGCTTGCAGCCTTCCCCATCTCCACTTGCGAGCCGTTTCGTATCATTTCTTCACACTGTAGCCAGAATGATTTTTTTCCCCCAAATGTGTTATGATTATGTGCTGTCATAATACCAAGCAACTTCCCTTCATAACTGCAATTTTATATTGAAGTAATTCTCTGATCAATGTCTGTCTTCTTTAAATTTCTTTACTGTCATAACCCTCGGTTCCCATCCCAGTGCTTGAAACATAGAAAAAGCTTAATAAATATTTGTTGAATAAATATGGGGAGGTAGAATTTTGCTTCACATCAGTAATTTTAAAACAAAGTAGGTATTCCTATCTGAATTTCCTAGTGTTGATTTGAATTTAAATACAGTTGCTATAGGTAGTATAGTTTAAATTGTTTTAATTCTACTTATTTGACGAGTGAGACTGAATAATTTGATATGCAAGTTAGTGTGCTACCAGGGTCTCCAGAAACACTGAAACAAGGGTGCTGACCGTCCCCTACAAGGTCACATGGGTTCCCTCCACACTCATATATGTATTTCACATACATAAACAGTGTAGATCACAGTCAAATATCCTTAAAGAGTAACAGACAGTGGCTTTGAAATCTAACTCTTTGAAATCTAACCGACCGACCGATCCGAAATCTCCCAGAAAGGCTACCTCAATATAGCAGATGGAGGAGTTGACTGCAAAAACAAATTCAGGATGCCACGAATGAATCTCCTGAACAAATGATCCCATGAAATACTGTAAACTGCTTATAACGTGTTGATGGGCTGTTTTTGAATGCTATTCAAAGAGCCGAAGAATCCAGTATTGAAAGCTAACATGCCTTGGCACTCAGTGTAGTTGGACTCGGGTACTGACAGAGAGAAGTACTAATAAATAGGCCAGTGAACCCAACGTCCATTTTGTTCTCTGTCCAAAAATCTTTTTATGTTTTTTAAACTTGTAGGGACATATTTCATTGTTTAGAGATTAAATTCTCAGCAGCCTTCCCAGCCTCCTTCTGAATGGTGACTCATCCCTGACCCCCTTCCCACTCTCAAGACTTGCCCTGCAGTTCTGACAGACTGTCAGAACATTGACAGTCATGTTCTGTCACGTTCCAATTGGCAGTTTTGATACTTCATGCAAAGAATTCTCAATAAGATTTCTTGGGATGTCTAGTGATGATATATGTTACTGATAAATTTTTAAATTATCTTTTGCCAGAAAAGTGTTATAAAAAATAAGTCTGTTCCTTTCTGGTTTTTGCATAAGAAATTTTAGTTCTAAATGTTGGTGTTTCAGAGAAATTAAATCATTGTTGAAAGTAACAGCTATAGTAGAAATACTGAAGCTTGAGTCAAAGACAGGTCTAACCTTGAATCGCAGCTCGGTCATTTAGTGTGTGACCTGGAGCCAGCCACCAGTGAACCCCGTGGATCCTTGTGTTTAATTAATAAAGTGAATGGACGAAATAGCACTTACTTTCCTGAAAGTTAAAATTAGGAAATTGCAGAGAACTGTGCAAATAGAAGGAAATTATTAGTTATGGTTGGTATTTTTGTTAGACTTGTATCACTGAAGGTGCATTCCTCACTCTAGCAAATAAGCAGAAATAGATTGTATAACATCCAAATAAGACTCTGGGGAAAATACTACTCATTTAGAAAGAACTTCTACTTCAATAATATTGGTAACAGCTGTCCGTGAATAAGAGCTTAATATATGTATGTAACACATTATCTTATTTAAACCTCACAACAATCTCAGGAAAGATTTATTTTTAAGCCTGTTTTACAGATGAGAAAATTGAGTTAACGTTGCCCAAGCTTACACACAGAGCACATGCTGGAGCCTAGATTCTGACGATATGTGTTTGCTTGGCTCCAGAGCCTGATTCTTAACTATTAATTCTATATTGTCTTCCAAAATGATTATAATAAGACGAGAAACCTGCTGAAAAGTGAAAATGAGTATACAGAGTAAATTTAGCCTCGCATACACATCACGTCACAGCCTCGGTACATGTTGCTGTGAGACACACACCCTGAGTATCACTGAAGCCTCTCTGCGTGCGTGCCTGCCTCAGGTGTACGGGAAGAAGAAAAAGGCACAGAGTGAACTGAAGAGACTCTTGTAGACAAAGCTCTTTTCCTTTTACTCTTTCATTTTTCTTGGAATATAATCAAAATTCATAGTTTTTTAAAATTGTATAGAACCATCTGCAATCTTCTAAGCAACTTTTGATAGAAAGAAATAGCACAACAGAGTGCTACAGCTAGAGAAGAGTAGCTTACAGAGTGCTGTTAAAATAAGCATAACTGGATATCCCTGCAGCAAAAAAATACAGATACTCAACATCCCTCATTTCAGAATTCTTGCACCACATTTTAGGACTGGGATAAGCTCTGAATTAACCATAAATTCAGACGAATTAGAGGTTTCATCTCTAGTGCAAGAATGTTAGCAGCTACAGACTAATGGGAGAAACTCTTTGTAGTTACTAAGGACCCAGGCCTCTCCCTCTGTTTTCACTATCCTCACCCTTGCCTTGTGACCTTAGGCTCACCTCGGTCTCAGGGTGGCTGTCACGGCCCCAGAAAGAGGAAGAGGAAGCCATACCCCCTGGGCGGGTCGGCCTTCTGTTAGGGAGTTTCCGGGGAACTTCACTTCCTGAAGCTCACTCCTATCTCGTTGGTGGCCTCATCTGCAGAAATGGATGAGAAACGGGGTTTTTGGATTGATATGTTATCACTAGCACTTCACCCTCAGTCTGACAAGGAGTCTTTGGTAAGAAAGAAGGGAAGATGCACACTGAGTAGCCCACAGCTGCACGTTGGTCCTTCCCTTTTAACGTGTATGTTAGCTTTCTTCTTCTAGATGGGTTTTCCTTTTTCTGAAATATAATGTACATACAGCAAAGAGCATAAACTCACACTTATCTGAAGCATGTACTTAGCTGAGTGAATGTTTCCAGAGTAGACACCCACGTAACCAAGAGAGCGATTCCAGCACCCAGACGGTTCTCTGGCTTTTTCTTTTGACTGTGGGATATCTCACTTCATCATCTCTTTTTGTCTCCCTGAATTGCATGGCTTTTCAAAAAAGCACCCGAACATATTTCTTACTATTCGGCGAGTGTAGTGATTGGTAGTTAAGTTAGACAGCGGTGGAAGTCACCTGGGGGAGTGGGAGGAACTAGCCTCGCGTCCTGACTCCCCGGCACTGTGGCCAGTCACTGCTTTCCCGTCACCGAGGCAGACCGGGTGTTGTTCTTCTGCTTGGGATGCTTTTCTCTGCCTTATTGTCTGGCTCTTCCCTTAGGTGGCAGTTTAGACCCCAAAACTGGTTCAGGCACCCCACCCCCGAGTTCCTGCAGAACTCTGGGCTTCTCGGGATCACAGTACTCCACTGGCCTATTTACGGTTGTCTGACTTGCACACTGGGCCAAACGTGTTTTGTCACAAAGACCGGATCCTGTTCACTGCTGCAGCCCCAGTGCCCAGCACATGGTAGGTGTTCCAGAAATATCCGCTGAACAGATGTTGAAACAAGGTGATATCTGAACTTCATAAATTCCTACCAAGAGCATCCTTCTCAAGAGAGTGTAAGAAGTGAGAGTTTCTCTCTTAAATGGTGGGAAAATGTTGTTTTTAACCTAAATTTATAAAATAGAGATGATACCAGATTGCGAGTTTGTTTTAAATATGAGAGAATTTGTGTGGAGTACCTAGCACAATACAAGGCTCCTACTAGGCATTCGATGATATCTAATAGATACTGTTTGATAGTATCTCTCTGTACTGTTTGATGGTATCTCTCTGTACTGTTTGATGGTATCTCTCTGTACTGTTTGATGGTATCTATCTATACTGTTTGATGGTGTCTGTCTATACTGTTTGATGGTGTCTCTCTGTGCTAAAGAGTGTTATGTTAGCTCTTGTCTGCACGCCTCTGCCCAGCACCACCCGATCCTAGTAGCTGGCGTAGGTCCTTTCACTGCTGCGGCACGTGCTTCACACCGCTCTGTGTGATCAGTCTTCCGGAGTGGTCTCTCACAGGAGGTGGTACTCTAGAGCTCTGAGGAGAACAGAATAAGAGAAAAAGGATTCTGAGTGTCTCATGAGAGATTAAGGTTAAACATGGAACTTTCTGGCAGGCCTGTCCACATGTGTTACTGTGACAGGTTATTCAGACTCTATTTCTGAAGTCTTTGAAAGCGCGAGGGAATCATTCTCTCAGATGGTTGAGACAGTTTGGCCTGAAGCCCGGAGGATGGATCACATGACTTCTCAAGGCCGATTTCCCCCCTTTGATCAGGCAAGTACCAGTAAGTTCCTGCACCTTTATAGTGAGGTCAGACTGAGAAGTTTTTCACGGTAGAGGTGGAAGATCCACCATAAATGGCAAACCGCGTGTCTCTGATTCTCTGGCAGACCCACGTTAACATTTAAAATCTCTTTATTTGACAGAGTAAGTGTTGCATCTGAAATGAGGCTTTGCAGACTTCATTACAACACCAGGGCTGAGAACAATCGCCGCCCGTTACCTGTGCGGAGGAAGTGGCCGGCGGCGAGGGGCGCTGTGTGCGAGCCCCCCGAGTCGTTGCTCACCCCGTCGCCCTGTCGCCCTGTCGCCCTCTCACGGGAGGCGCCGCTGCATTGCTCACCACCTCCCGCGCAGCACACGCTTTATTCACTCATTCCTGTTGCTGTTTTTTCTTGAGCACCTTTTACGTTTCAGACACTTGTAGCAGCTGCAACTCAAAAAGACTAAGCTGCCTGTCCAAGATCACACGACTTCCAAATGGAAGAACAGATTCAAAACTAAGTGAACCTTTAATCTGGGATCCGAGCTCTCTGTCCCTTTGCACGTATTCCCTAAGGGATCGCATCCTGCCTCATGGTTTGGAGTACCTTCTATATGGTGATGACTGCAGATTCATGTTTCCAGTTCAGACCTCTCCCCTGACCTCTCGATTTCTCTTCCCGGCTGCCTCCTGGAGGACTCCTCTGGGAGGTCTGGGAGGCCCGTCAAACCTGGCCTCTCCCAGGCCAAACTCCTGATGGCTTCCTGCCCAGAGCGCTTTCTGCCTCAGTATTCCCCATGTCAGGAAGTGGCAACATAGTTTCTCCCTGGAGCTGTGGAAACGTCCAGTAACTTCCCATCTTACTGAGGATAAAGAAACCAAAAGGCTTACAAGAAACCAAAGGCTTTCAGTGGCCTGCGTGACCCTGCATGACTCACCCCTGCCTCCCCCTCATCCCCTCTGCTCCAGCTGCGCTGCCTTCCTGGTCCCAGATGGACCAAGAATGTGCCTCCGTAGGGCCCTGGCACTTGGTAGTGCCCAGCCCAGGATGCAGCCCCTCAGGTGGCGTCTGCTGTGTGTGATCAGCTATATCACATCTACTGAGCAGTCCCATGACAGGCCTGAGAATTGACCATTGAATTTTAGCAACTTGGAGTTCATTGGTTACCTTGACAAGGGATGAAAATTTTAAGAACAGTAGTGGGATGATTGCAGTGTATTAGAAAGGATGGTCGGCATGATCCTTTTGAGGGAGGGGGTGAGACTAGAGAAAGGAAGTTGTAGTCAGAGTGGAATATACGAAATTGGAGCGAGGTGGGGGAAGACTGAAGTTACCAATATGACAAAATCTAGGATGTGACCTGGGAGTTGGTGGCCAAAGGAGACTAGAGACAGGATCAGTGGACAAGAGTGGTCCAGGGACTCGAGAGACCGGCTTGTTTGAAGGATTGTCTGCCTGCATGTGGAAAGCACCAGGACTTAGGACAGCGGTTCTGTCGGGAGGTTCAGAGCTGGGTGTTTGTGCGGTGGCGTGGAGCATCCTGGTCTAGAAGTGTCGGTGGTGTGTCTGTGGGGGGCGGTGGTCGCGAAGAGAGCCCTCACCCCCTCCTGCGCTCCCAGGGGCGCGTGGGCTGGGGGGCATGAAGAGGAGGGCAGGGCTGCCAGGTGAGAGCTGTCATCAGAGGAGAAGCAAGTTTCCATTGAGGAGGAAGGTAAGAGAATGTCCAAAGAGGAGGCTGAGAATATGTAAGGCGTTTTGCCCACGATGAGCCGTGAAGGAATTCCGAGGGCGCGGTCGGGATGGAGATGAGGACGGATGGGGATGAGCAGAACTTCACAAGTACTGGAGATAAAGCGTAACTAGTGGTCTAGAGTTCCCTGAGCTGCACCAATACAAGCAAAGGGCCTAATGAGATTAGTTCCAGTGACTTCAAACTAGAAATTCGTGGAGAGGCTTGAAGAGGTTGAAGGGATACGGGACAGATTCGTGTCAGGAGATCCTTCTTAATCCCGCTCGTGGAGACAGGGTGATCTGGGAGCTCGGAGTCTTTGTCCTCCTCTTGAGCGCCTGTCGATGGCTTGGGGAGATGTGGGCTTGGTCCCAGTGCTGCCGTTTGCTCCTGACCCCCCGTGTTTCCGTCCAGTGCCAGGCCTTTCTCTTGACTCTGGTTGATGGGATCGAGAACCTCGAGGAAAGCCAGGAATCATGCTGAACGTTTGGACTTCCTTCAACCCCTGATATGGGGTAGAACGCAGAGGACAGATAGAAGGCCTGGGGAGACGTGGCCCTGGTGCCAGTGAGGGGAGCCCATTCTTGATCTATTGAGGGAGGGGGCTTCCCTTGACCCCTTGTGATGGAGTTGAAGCATGGTCAGCCTAACGTGTTTTCTTGCATATTATTAATATTGTAAGTGTTGTACACATAAATGAAGAAATTTTTAGAATTTTTCCCCTTTGCCATGTGCTGGGTTTTTAGTTTATCCTTGGCAAATAGGACATGTCTTTGGTTAATAGACATTTGAGGTGCACGGAATGAAATGCCGCAAAAGCAATTCACATGGAACTGACAGGTACGAGAATGGGGCTCAGCTGCTCCCAGCTTCTTGGTTTGATGACAGTCTTGAAATAAATAATCAGAAACTGGGTGAAATGTTAGCAAATGTCAGTTTAAAGTTTTCACTTGTCAAAACTAAGATTGTCTTATCAGCAAACCATTGCAGGACCAAATTATGCTACCTTTTATTCTCCTGTTCATTGGGAAACATTCTTCATCCCTGATTTTTTTTATGCTGAACCATGTTAGAGCGCTTCACAGATGGACTTCCAGTCGACACTGATGTTCACTACTGCTCCCTTCATTTAATAAACAGGACTTAGTTTGGTCAGAAAGCGATTCCTGCTTATAGGTCTCAGTACCTGTCACTGACAGTTCCAAGTTAAACAGTGGGGACCTGTCTCAGTAAAGAGGATTCTTTTCAGTTTTATGAAGAGGTCACTCGCATTGTTTCTGTGCAACAAAGATACAATTTTAAAGAGCATCGCAGCTTTATGTGTCTAAGGAGCCATTACGATGTAACTTCTGACCTTTGGAAAGAGTGCTGTGTTTTTCAGAAGCAATAGCCAGTTTATTTTCAACAAAATGAGAACTTATGTTGACTGCTTGTGTCCAGATGCTGTGCGTGAGCCACGCAGAACGTTAGGGCTGCCCAGAGTCTGGGCAGAGTCCAGCGCAGTGGGGGATTCGGCAGGGGGAGGGGCGCCCAGACTCAGCGGGAGGGCGGGCAGCTGCCCCAAGTCTGCCCAGCCCTGGGGGGCCCAGGTTTTAGACTCAGATGTCTTGACCCGTATTTGGCAATGACATTTTATCAAAAGTTGCGCTTCTAAATTTCTATCCGCAAGATGAGAAAAACCTTCTACTTTAATAGCGGTTCTCATATTGAAAGCTATTAAATCTTAAGAGGTAGGGATGCCATATTTTTTTGCTGTTGCTTGTTTTTGCTGGATTTTTTTCCTTCTTGAATATGAAGGTCTCTCTGTTCCTTTTTCAGCTAGTCCCTCTTTTCTTCTCGCCATAAATGTGTATAATACCTGGATGGAAAATCAGGACTACAGAAAGGGAGAGAGGCGGAATTTGAGACCAGAGAGAGAACTGGGCAGTTAGCATTTGCCATGATCGTATGGCGTCGGGTTTCGCGTGGACCCTGACTCTGTCTCCGAGCGTGAAGAGGGGTCACGCGAGCCTCAGGGGAGCGAATAGGACATTCTGGAAGAGTGGCAGAGCAGGTGGGAGTCAGGCAGGACCCACCAGATTAAGGGGTCCGGGCACGGCGAGCGCCGTCCGCCTCCAGCGTGGGTAGGTGCTCAGCACAGGGCAGAGGTGCGTCCTGAGCCTTGAGCACAGCTGCTGCCCCGATGAGCTGTGTGACTCCGGGAGGGGGGCACCCTCACTGAGCCTTGTCTGTAGAAGCACAGAGATTCCACGTCGACCCGTGAGACCGTGCCTGTGGAGAAGCTGTCGGGATGGCAGGGGTCCAGCTCGGGCCCGCCCACCCCCCTCAGGCCCCCTTCCTCTCCCGGGGCTCTAGGAGTGAGTGCCGGCTCTCAGCCGTCCTCGGAAAAGTTGCAGGTCGCCGCCTGGTCTAATAGGTCAGTCGTGGGAGGGGCTGCTCTGTTCCTGGGCTCCAGTTAAAGCAGCCAGTGGAGCCCCCAGCACACTCCAGGCCAGAAAGCTCACACCGACACCGACACCGGCATGGTGCGGTGTATTGATTAGCCTGTGAGGACGTGATGAAACCAGGATAACAATCTGGCCTGTGTTTGCATATGGAGGAAGCATTCCGTACTGAGGAACATCCCAGCGCAGGCTTTTTATCAATGCTTATTCACCCTGCTTAACACGACTCCTTACAGACGCTCAGCTTGCAGCCTGCTTCCGCCTCTGTGCCCGCCACGCCGCGCCCACCGCTCACCCCGTCTTCAGCTTCACCCGGGCTCTCAGAACAAGCTCAGGCATCGCCGTCTTGTCAGGACACAGCAGAGGGCGGAGGTGCCCCTTCCTCTGTACCCAGGCACTCAGTTCCTGGAGAGCGAGGGCCCGTGGGGGCCAGGAGAGGGGTGAGACACGGAGGAAGGGCTGCGATGGGGACACCCCCAACCCTGGGAGGTGGCAGTGCTCTCTGAGGAAGCGGCAGTTAGGCTGAAGAGTGGGTGGGAGGCGCTTGGAAGGAGAGGGAAGAGGAACATTTGTGGCGGAAGGAGGAGCCATCCCACAGGCTTGAGGCAAAAGGGCGCGTAGCTCCCCGTCTCGGACCCTTTCTCTCATAGGACTTGCCTCCTTGGGCTGTAGTCGGTGGAGTTGATGATTAGCCTCTGGTGATATTTACCCGGGAAACCGAAGGTGGGAGGAGAGGACCGGGTGTGGGTTTCGCCGGTTGTGTCCCCTCTATGTTCCCTGTGAGGTTTTAGGCTGGCCTCCCAGCTGTCGTGATCTGCGGTACCCTTGTCTGTAAGATGGGCACGGCGGCCCCGCTTTCTCACCTCAGGAGCTGAGGTGACGGCTGCTCGTGGGGCCTCGGAGCTGGTGCAGGGCAACACCCACAGCATGGATTTTGTTACTCGCTCCTTGGCTTCCTCGGGTGTTAAACAGCTGAGCTGGATCATTTTCCGTTTTGATTAGAATTTCTTACTTGATTGCATCAAGTTGGAGTAATGAGAATGTTTATTTCCAGGACAATCCAGGATAACAAATTCAGGATGATTGTTTCCCTACAAAATTAAGAAGAGTGGGAAAGGGGAAAGCAGGAGAGAGTGCGTGAAAGCCCTCCTCAGATACTCAGAATAGCATTAGAAACTGGATTATACCCGCCGTGGTCGAGTCATCCAGATTTTCCACAGATTCGTTCCTGTAAAAGGTTATGCCTAATTCACATACTTCGTGTGTGTGTAGCCTGTTTTGCATCATCTACGGAATGGCCGTGGTGACAGACCCCCTCCCTCCCGGTGTCTCAGGGATGTTGTGCCTTGGAATACAGCTGTGCCTGTGCTTTGGAAAGATTCTGTCCTCACAGACTTGGCCAGGGCTGCGGACTGGACCGCAGGGGCCTTTCCCGCCCCTGTCACACACAGCCCTCCTGCTGGGCAGCCACTCCCGATGGTGACGGGATGGTGCCGGGCGAGTAAAACGCTTCGTCCCGGAATGTTGTTACTTTATTGTAAAGTGAACTGCCCGCGGGTCACACAGCATCGAGTTGTCTGGTCCGCAGGTTTGTGCCTTCCGTGAACTCTGCATCGGTTGGAAAGAAGCCGTGGCTGTCCTCCCTCCTGTCCCCTGCCCCTCACACGAGCCCAGCCCAGGTTCCGGGTGCACAGGCTGTGATTGTCCACCGCACACGCGTCTCCCCTGAGGCCACGCGCCCTTCCAGGACAGGGACTCTGCATCCCTCAGGCACCATCGGCGCACTCCCTGTGGCCCGGCCAATTGCTGCGGTTAAGGTGTCAGACACATTTACTGTGAATTAAAGTAGGGGGCCACAGAGGGGCCTGTGATAACTCTAAGGCCTCTGTCTTCTCTGTGGGAATTCCTTTCAGTGTTTATCCCTGCCCTTGATTACTTATCTTTAAGTTTTAGAATTCTTCCTCGAGTATGATTTAAACTCACATGCAAGTCAGTTTGTCCTAACTATGTTTTCGTCTTTCTCTGCTTGTTTTGTTTTGTTCGTTCGATACAGTGGTGCTGATTACTATGATTATGGACACGGACTCAGTGAAGAGACTTACGATTCCTACGGTGAGTAAATGGCCAGAGTGGAACCATAAATAGAAAGGTCATAGAAGCAGCTTAAAGATCCTAACTCGGGGGAAATTCATACAGACCGAAATTGAGACAGCAGCTCCCTCTCGGTTCATCTGTGCTTATCTAGCTATTTTCAGAAGCTCCTTAAGGTTTAAATTTAATATTTAAAGAGGACTAAAGACTTGCAGAAGATTACAGGAATTGAGATTCTAAACTTAGATTTTCTGTTTGGGATGATTGCCACCATGTGCTGATTTTCTCACTATTGAACAGTTTGCCAAACTGCAGACACTTGATAGAATGGCTCTCTTTGAAGTGTCTTTGCTTCTTGACAGTAAAGAAAATGAAGCAATTGAGACTACAGCCCTACAGTGATTCCACCACCCCCATCTTTATATTTTAATTTATTCGCAATCTCAAATCCTCTAAAAACATTAGGGTGGGAATCTTTCAGTAAAGGTTGTGGGAGCACTGAGCCAGGAAGGAGATGCATGGCTCTCTCAGGCTTACAGGGAGACATCGAAACCCCACTTATTTCAGTGGGAGCTGGCCGAGATGCCGGGGAACCCATGTCCAGAGTCTCAATATGCAGAAGGACGACAGGTTTGATTAAAAGGGCGGCAGCAACTTAAGGATACTAAGAAGCTCCTTTGCCACTGGGCAGAGATCAGAGAATGCGAAGCTTCAGTCAGTTGCAAAGCTCTGATGAATGCTTCCTGCCCAGTGCAAGTGAATCAGGATTCTCGTTAAATGGATGTTATGACATTTCTCTGAACATAACTGAAAAACGTTTTCCAGTGTTCCTTTTGAAGTGCATTTTGTTGTATCACCTGCCCCAAGCCTTGATGACTGCACCTTGGTTTTTTTGTTGTTGTTATTCGTAACAGACAAGAGAAATACCTTGGCTTGCTGAATGCTGTCTACTTAAATTGATACAAGTTAGCTTGAGGGAATGACGTTGATTGCATGTTTGTATCAAATAAGAGGTCATTTTCAGCGTTTTTTCCTTCACAGCTTTTTAAAATTGGGCTCCACGGACGCATGGCTTTTAAATCGCTGTGTGTTGCAGCACGGATGTTAACTGTTTGTTGTCAAAGACCCGCAGCTCACTCACGGCCCAGAGATGGGGGTGATTCAATGTCCCTCTGTTACAAATAACATCGTTCTGTATGGATTTAGTATTAGGATGAAAGCAATTTGACATTATGTCATTGAGATTATTTCATATCCAGGAAGCAATTTGACATTATGTCATTGAGATTATTTCATATCCAGGAAGTATTTTTGAGGCTTAACTCTCCACCCAATACAACTTTCATTTACTCTTTCTTTGAAGGACCTGTGAAGAATGAGGCATCATTTCCCCCTCCCAAGCTGCCCGTTTACATTTTGTGCTCCAGTTTTCTCTCCTTTTGCCTTCACACATTTTTATCTGTGTTTTCTTTGTTTTTGAAGAAGAAATCCAAGTGACTCTTTCCTATCCATAGATGTCTTCACGTTTAGCAAGAGGCAGTTCAATTTGCTGCTTGAGTTTGCGAGCATTTGTTAAATGAGTGGCCGAAAGGAAGTTCCTGCAAAGTTGGTTGCCATTTAAGATACAAAAATTGTCTTCCCGGGCTGGTAGGTTTTGCTAGTGGGAGGACCATTTTCCATTGTGTTCCGTAATTTTTTTTTTTTTTTTAAGCGAATTCCCTTGGGTATTTTTAGGACCTCAGGGGATACATACCTTCAGTATGGCATCTGCCACTGGTTCAGGGCTAAATTAGATTCTGAGCAATGAAGCCAGTGGGATCCCTGGCCGTGGTCTAACTGTGATTCCTCTGACTGACTTTAGGGCCAGAGGAGTGGACTGACTCAAGACACAAGGCGCCCTCGGCGAGGACAGCGAAGGGCGTCTACAGAGACCAGCCGTACAGCAGATACTGACCGTACTGTGTGATGTTGTGACACAGCCGGTCTCCACCAGTCCTGTGTGCTGTTCAAAGTAATTGTTTTCTACGAACAATCCCTCTTTAAATAAACCAAAATGCTTAACATCTGAATGGATGGAATTTAAAATTACTTTGTTGAAACATCAACCTGGGCAGAAAAAAAAAAAAGACATGTAAAATTTTGTTATTTCCAGTCTGTATATGAAAAAATAGGTCATCAAAAGGAAAAAAAATAACTTCGATTAACTAGTGTTAAACAAAAAAGATAGGTTTACTAAATATGTTAATCCATCCTTTTAACATAAGCCTCACCTTTCATTTTAAAGGTTTCCATAGAAATTTAGTTATTTTATCTTTCAGCCATATGCTAGTTTTTTTTTTTTTCTCTTGCCAACGTGCGTAAAAAGGGAAGCCAATTTCAAGTGCAAATAATGTGGTATTCTTTTGTAACTCAAGTCTTGAAATGTTCTGTAGTGTTAAGCAAAGTCTCCTCTTGCTTGATACTAAATAAACTTTTGAAAGAAATTTTGTGTGTGTGAGCTAACAATTTCATGTCTCTCTTATTTAAAAAGGCCTTCATAAATAGTGGTAAACAGGGAAAGGATTCATTTAACAACGCTTGTCAAAAAAGGGTCACACTAAACATTGTACAACTTATTTAAAACATGGTATAAAATTAAATGTACCATTATATACTCACCGTAGGTTTAAATGCTGTTTAAAGAGTCCAAATGGTATCAAGCTGCTTGAGTGGCACGTTAAAAACTACGCAAAACCAAATCTTGTTTAAAAACTGGTTTTAAAATAACTACTGATTTTCTGAAAAAGATGTGATCAGTTTTCATCTTGTTGAGCGTTTTTTCACTAGTGCAACTTTGGATTTTTTATGAGAATTTTGGTACCTTAATGAACACCTCGCTCCATGCTGGAAGCAATAAGCACAAAGCTTTTAAAGACATTCTGACTTGACTAATTGAGGTCGCACTCGCCAAGGCTGAGGATGTGTAACCCTTAAACGGTCTTCATTTTCAAAGGTAAATAAATCAAATAAGATTTTAATCTCACTTAATTTATCTTAATATAACTAATAAAACCAGGGAGGTTACAACTTAGCAAGTTTCATTATCCATTTTAGAAAGGTTTTAAGATCACCTAAATTCTCATTTTAAAAAGTTTAATTTGTTTTAGTAATCTAAAAAGCCTTAGTTTAGTCAGTTTAATTGGGGCCAATTATTCCCTATTAAACAAATGTAAAACCTCATAACTAGTTGTTTGTAATACATTCTTTGGTTAGTAATTGAGGGCACTTCTTAAAACTGACAAATATTTAATAAAGTTTTGCTTTAATCATTTGGCTAAGTTTTTTTTAATTGTAGATTATGTAAAATGTTTAATTTTTATTTTCTGAGGGGTTTCCTTCTCTTTGAGTAAAAAGGTCTTTTCTTTTGTTAGGAAATGTTGGCCATCTTGGAAAGTGAAAGGAAGGTTGTGTCCGTCCAGCAGACACAGGTGAGTGCCTTTGTTCCAGTCATTTGATGTGCTTCTCTGAAGTCGCGTGGAACATTTCCCACACTGTTCCCACCACCGGCACTAGTGACTGTGGCTAACTAACTTCCTGAATGTAAGCAAGTCAGACCCAGGGAGCTCTGCGTAAGCTGCAGAGGTGGGAGGCTCGGCCATCACACTGTGTAAGTAACTCCGTTACTTTGCTCAGTAAAAACGTAACAGGCTAGTCGGTAGCATGAAAAATTTTTCAAAAGTATCAAGTGAGGGCTTCCCTGGTGGCGCAGTGGTTGAGAGTCCGCCTGCCGATGCAGGGGATGCGGGTTCGT
>NC_041228.1:6278917-6285599 GCF_002837175.3 Physeter macrocephalus | reverse complement strand
GTGAGCCATGGCCGCTGAGCCTGCACGTCCAGAGCCTGTGCTCCGCAACGGGAGAGGCCACAGCGGTGAGAGGCCCAAAAAAAAAAAAAAAAAAAAAAAAAGTATCAAGTGAAAAAGCAGTTTACTGCTAGCGATACTATCGTCCCAATTTTATTGTTTAAAAATAGCCTGTATATATTCTCTCTATATATATTCATAGGCAAAATATTACATGGATATGCTGGAAATTTTTGACAGTAATCATCTTAAGCTTGTGAAAGTATGATTTGTGTGTGTGTGTCCTTTTCTACTTTGAGTTTTGCAAAACAAATTATTGCTTTTAATAAGATAAATATGATAAGGTGTATTTTATAAAATTGTTTCATAAAATTTTAAAAATAGGGATCTGTGAAGGAAAGGTGTCCTTAATTAGGTCTCACTTTCTAGACATTCTTGTCTTTTCCTACACCATCAGAAACACTGCTTAGGCCCCGACGTTCCAGAGAATCTTACTTAAGAGTGTGTGTATCTGAGCCCTGCCCCTCACTGGGTGATGCTGGCCAAGACCCCCTTTGGACTCAGCACAGGGAGGACCTCGCTCATCTCTCGCAGTTGTTCTGAGCATTAAGTGAGGCAGTGTTGTGAGAGTGTTTTGTAACCTGGAAGGTGATAACAATAATGCAGAGTTTAATTGTTGAAGTTGAACATGCATGTTTCGTATGAAGAGGAAATATATGCGCTTTATTTTTTTCCTTAATCACCAAAATTAACCTGAGATAATTAAATTACTCTTAGGAAAAAAATAGTTCACTCTCATAAATCAAAATAAGTGTTCTGGTTTTTTTTGTTTCTTTTTTGTTTGTTTGATTTTTGGGGTTTGTTTTTGTTCTTTTTGGTGCTTCTTGTACAGAAAGGGAATGTGATACATAACATATTTTTTCAATTCACTATGTTATATTGAAATGTTTTCACTATTTTCTTTAATAAGTAATTTTTATTTTTTTTATTATTATTTTTTTTTTTTAGGAATTGGCATATTGCATAGTAAGTGTAGGTTTCTTTAATCAGAAATTATGGACAGGTCCCTGGAGGGTAAATCCCCAGATAGTCTTCAGAGCTAATTCATAGGACTTGTTCAATTTTATGTTTATTTTCATTTTATTAAAGAATCCACAGCTCCATTGGACTGTAAAAAGGGGTTGTGAGCCAGAAAGGTCGGGAACCACCAGGATGCTCTTGGACAGGAGTTCTTCTCCTTGGCTTTCTAGGGCTTCCCTTATTCGGCAAATACTCTACTGAGCCTCATTTCTCCCTGTTTCAATAGAAGGACTTGCAGACAAGCAGCCTTCTCCTGTCCCTAAGCGCACACTGCATCCTTCCCAGATCTTTCCCCTGGCCTTTGTCTACCCCCTTGGGATTCGTTTATCTTCTGATTTGACAACGTTTACTGAGCGCGAGTTCTTCCCCAGATACAAAGGAGGCACCAGGAACACAAAGATCTATAGGACGTGAACCTTACGCTCAAGTAGTTCAGCATGGATGGAGGTGGTAGATGACACACCGGCACTTGCTGCCCCTGGGCCTCTGCCCCTAGAAACCATGCCCATCCTTCAGGACTCGGCCCCCCGCCCTCCCTTCCGTGTCTTCAGCAGCGAAACCACGATCCCTCCGTGCTCTCTGAAATAGTGTGCTTAGTTTATACTTCTTCATTTTAGTATTGATACCATATGACTTAGATTGGTTACAAGTTGCCATTATGACCAAGCCTGTGCTTAATCACGTTCTATAAATGATTTCATTGAATCCTCACAATGATAAGAAGGTGAGTGTCATCTCCATTTTATGGAGGAAGATGCTTAGGCTTCAAGAGATGAGATCCCTGTGTAGTATCCCAGGCCCTATGACTGGTAGAGCCAGTTTTGGACCATCCACTCTGATCCAGAGTCTTTGTCCTAACCAGTGCTGTTACACTGTCCGCTCTCTGGGCTAGCACTCGCTCTCCCATTAGATTAAAGGCTCCTTGAGGGCAGGGGCTAGTTTTTATGTCGCCTTGTAGTCCTAGAAGTAAGCCTCACAACACTTGAGTGTTGGCAGACGTTGTGATTGATAGCCAGCCCCTCTGTCTCTGTCCCACCCTGCCCCAGATTCCTCCCTGGAGAGATTCTTTGGCTGTAGTTAGGTTCTGACTCTTGCTTTGTTCAAGATATCGCAAGTTGAATAAGTATCAGCGTTCACGCAGACACGTTGGCTGAGCATCTGCTATGCTGCAGGCAGTGGAGACGCAGTGGTGACAACAGTCTGCTGGGGAAGTGGGCCAGGCAGGTGCCAGTGACTGGGCGGCGACAGATGTAGCGTGGGCGAGACATGGAACGCCAGGCGGGGTGGCAGAGGTGGGACAGGTGCCGGCAGGGCTGTAAGGACCAGTAGAAGGCAACCACGTAGGGAAGGTCTTCTTGGAAGCAGTCGTACCCAGCTCTGTCATTTACCAGCTTTGTTACTTAACCTTACTGAACTTCAGTCTAAACTGCAGTTTCCCCATCCATACAATGGACACAATGGTGAAATCTACCTCAGTATAGCTGTGAGGATTAGAAGCATGCCTGGCACAAACCTAGGTACGTGCTCTTGCTTGTTGCTTTATGCAGATATTTGGATTATAAGAAAACATGGTTATCTAGGAAATTTCGATTATTTAGGTAATTAGAGAAAGCTGTAGATGATGCTGTTTGTGTGGGCAAGGGGCACATAATGAAGGATCTTGCAAGTCCTGCTAAGAAGCTTAAATACGGTGAGCCCATGTTGAAATGTAATAAAATATCCTCTTCACCCTTGAGCTGGCCCTGCTGCATCCCCCCTAGGCAGAGACGGTGCCTTTTTCAGCCTGTGTTCCAGCAGGAACTTTGTACAAACCTCTGTTTGCACTGGTTATTGATCTGATAGCCAGATGGTGAGAGCCTTAAAAAACGGGGGCCTAACCTTTCCATCCTTTTGTTCCTCCATCTCTTAGCACAGGATTTGGCAGCCAAAAGCGTTGAGCAAGACAGTGAATGTGAAAGAATGACCTTGTCGGTGTGATCAATACGATTCGTAATAGGCAGTGTTAGGAATGGTTAGGAATAGTTCACAGAGACCCAAAAAAAGGAAGAAAAAAAATCACTCATGTAAATAGTAATAGTCTAACTCAAAATTAGACAGTGACTCTAGTCACTGTGTACAGAGAGACAGGTCCCAGAATTTAAAACAGATGATTTGAAGAAAAAAATTAAAATGTAGTCAAAAATCTAATTAACCAAGTTAAGCTGCTTTACAGGTTATATGGGATAAGTATAAATAATAAAGTTAGTTATTTTATATGCAAATCATATCTACTATTTATAGTGATGTACTAATTTATATTGATTTATATTGTAGGAATAGAAAAGAAAAAATCCATCATCATGTTTAAAATAACAAAATCTACTTTATGTTTGATTCTGTTTCCATCTTTGAGGAAGGTTGTGGAACATCTTAAAATCTGAATTCCATCCTCCCCTTATCTAATGGAAAATCCTTTCCAATTGAAGTTGATTCTGAATGGGATTCTTATTCCAGGAATCTGGTTATCTTTCAGGGGTCAGCACCGACTGCTGTACCTGTTTTTCTTGTCTTAGCGTGAGTCCTTCCGTGGCTCCCAGCGCACCATCCCGGTCCGGCCTGCCCCTCCAGCTGCTGCCCCAACCCGCCGTTCCGCTCTCAGCCATGCTCTGCTTCAGCCTTGCTCTCCTCAAATACCCTTCGGGGTGCTTTGATATCTGTGCCATTGTCTGCCTGAAATCACATTTCCTTACTCTTCTCCCCAGCTCTCGATATAGCTGGTCAGTACTGGTCTGTCCAACTTTGGAGTGAGACTTGAAGCATCACCTCGCTCAGGAAGTCTTCCTTGGCCCAGTGTCTCCACATCTCCCTGGGTGCAGAATCCCTACTGGAGGGCCCTCATCTGCAGAATGGGGTCCTACGATTGACTGTTTACTCTCCTCTCCATCCCTCCCCCCCACCCCGAATGTGAACATCTTCAGGTACCATGGCTTACACAGCCGTCATGTATGTGGTGAGTGAAATGAACAAGGTGGCGTGGTGTCTCCTGGTACGGGACAGTGGATTAGGACTTCACCGGCCTCATGGGGTCAAGTTAGAGTCATTCTTCCACTGGAAGAGAATTTACCAGGTTGTTAAACGTTGCCGTTCGCATATGCACGTATGTAAGAGCTCACCCGACCACCACGGCAGGATCCACGCCTTTCCTCACCTCCCCACGTCTGCTCCCTGCCACACCTCCTAGCACCTAACAGGCTCTCAGAACCAGGAGGTGGAACAGATGAGCAGACGCCGCCGTGACAGGCGCGGGGCTGGAGGTGCCCTCCTGAAGCTGGATCTCTGCTCACTCGTGGACGTGTTTGTCTTTCTCACCAGGGGCATCGCTTCAGGTTCTTTAACGACGGAACCACGTCTCATTTGACTTTCCGTCCAGATCCCAGTGAGGTGCCTGGCGCAAAGCGGGGACTGACAGTGCTCATTGAGGGGCAAACGACTGAATGAATTAATGAGCAAACGACGCTGTAAATCTAAAATTCTGCTCACTCGTGGACGTGTTTGTCTTTCTCACCAGGGGCATCGCTTCAGGTTCTTTAACGACGGAACCACGTCTCATTTGACTTTCCGTCCAGATCCCAGTGAGGTGCCTGGCGCAAAGCGGGGACTGACAGTGCTCATTGAGGGGCAAACGACTGAATGAATTAATGAGCAAACGAGGCTGTAATTCTTAAAATACTGACACTGAGCCCTTCTCACTGTTGGTTTGGTTTATCGGTGGAAATGAGATGATTGACTTCTATAACCATTGGCTTTTTCAGTGGAAAAAGAGAAGTTGGAAAACAAAAACATGCCCTTTATTTAGTAGGTGATAGCATGTGCTCGGTACAAAATCCAAAACTTTGGAAAAAGTGTGCAACGAAAAGTTGGTCTACTTCCACCCCTGCCCTCAAACAGCCAGAGGCAGCTGTTGGTCTTGGGTTTTTTTTTGTTTTTTTGTTGTTGTTGTTGGTTTTTTTCAGAGATAGAAAAACATGTGCTTTGCTTCTGCACAGACTAATGGTTACTGTTGTTAACATACAGAACAGTACACTGTTTTTTATACCTGCCTTGTTTCACTTTAGAGTATATCTTTGAGTTCGTTTTCTATCATTTTAAATTCTAAAGGTATGTTTTTCTTTTTATTGGCTGAATAATATTTATATGAATGCACCATAATTTAAACAACTGTTGACAAGTAGTTTTGCTTCCAGTATTTTGCGTTCATTAAAGACAGTGCTAGAAAGCACAACCCTTCATCTCTGTTCTTGTGCACGTTCGCATACATCTGTAGAATAAGTTTCTAAGGTAGATTTATTGAGTCATTACATTTTCTTAGAGTTATTACTATATTGCTCCCCGTAGAGGTAATGGTGTATCTTAATATGCTTTTCTGAAGGAAACTTGAACCCTCAGCGCTATACTCTCCATCACCACGTACAACTGTTAGCACCTGCGGTCACACAGAAAACTCACCCGCGCAGAGTGGGTTCACAGTGGTCTTTCCTTCCCACAGAGGTGGGCACGTGGTGGGCTGGATCCCCGTGTGAGTGAGTGAGTGAGTGAGTGAGCGAGTGAGTGAGGACAGCTCTGGGCACTCGGCTGTGTCCTACAGGGATGGTGGAAGACCACCCTTCCTCGGGCTCCCGCTGGTCTCCTCTCACCCCTGGAGCCTTCTTTCACGAGCCGATGGATTCTAAGGCTGACCCTCAGCGGCAGGCCCTGTGCTCAGCGCTGTGGATGCACCCGGGGAGGGGAGGCCGCCGCTCTTCAGGGGCCCACGGTCTGTCTGAGGAAGCCGGCCCGCGGCTGGCCCTTCTGTCCACCGTATCTTTGCCCACCTTCTCCTCTTCTCTGGGTATCCAGAGCCTGCCGGTTCCTCAAGAGCCCTCTCTCTCCTCCTGCCCAAGAACCCTTGTCTCTCTTCACTCTGAGAGTACTGGCCAGTAACACCCAAGTGGCGAACCCCTGATTCTGATCTGCTGATTGACGTGTGGGTTGTCCTGCAGCCCCGGGAAGTCCTCGAGGGTCAGGAGCAAGTCCGTCATGTGTGATTTAAGAGCACGCAGTCATCAAGCCATTCAAGAAATAGGCACTGATGAATTAAACAGTACCCTAATGAATAGATGCACTGTATTAGCTGTTTCCTTTTTTTAAGTGTTAGCCTTTAAAATAACTGTCTGTGTCTGGTTCGTCCTGGCACACCGGTACCGTGTGCGGGGGCCGAGGCTCACTGTCCCTGGCTCCGCAAGCGGTCATGACAGGCAAGGTGAAGGCAGAGGGTGCAGAGGCACAGGTCACGAGCTCTGGCCGAGGAAGGGCAAGGAGGGAAAGGCTTCACAGAGTCGGGGAAACCTGAAGCGGGGTTTACAGTTAAGTCGAAATCTTGAAGCAGACACGGGAGGAGGAGATGTCAGAGTTGCCAGGCTGGTGCAGGTTCCGGGGGAGGAAGGGAGGGGCCTCGTGTGTCTGGGGATGGGGACGAGTAAGCAGTTGCCTGGAACTAAGGGGCAGGTGCGGGGGTCGGGGGCGGAGGGGGTGCGGGGCTGGGTCACATCACAGGGAGCCTCGAGGACGCTCCCCCCCCCCCCCCCCC
>NC_041228.1:6254293-6278734 GCF_002837175.3 Physeter macrocephalus | reverse complement strand
GGGAGCCTCGAGGACGCTCCCCCCCCCCCCGCCCCCCGCCGCGCATCTGTGACCATTGCAGTGAGGAGCAAGCCTGGCCAAGGCCGCGTCTTCTCTTGTGATGAGGTTCTGTTTTGTGTTTTGTTTCCTTCTGGTTGCCGCTTGGGTTTTTGTTTTGTTTTGTTTTGTTTTTTTTAACATCTTTGTTGGAGTATAATTGCTTTACAACCACTTGGGTTTTGAAACAACAGTTTTGTTGTAATTAGCACGTCAGAATATATTGTTTGGTGTTAGTTAGTAAATAAAATTTTGTTTAAGTATACCTGAAAGCTGAGTCTCTTCTCAGGTGACAGGAAGGCAAGGACAGTGCCAGTGTGTATCCATAGGAAGTCACTGCCCATTTTAGTACGGGAAGTTCCGTGTGAAAAGAGGCATGGCCATTCTGAAAGCCTCCTGCCCCGTACATGTCATAACGGGGAGGAGTCTGATCATCACCATAATACTGTTTCATCATTCATCTGCCTTACTGAACACAAATATTTTATGTCCTTAATCTCTACAATTCTATTTTGCATTGTTTTCCATAAGTATTCTCATTTCTATCAAATTTCAGTTTGCCTGCTTCCTCTGCCTCAATCCTGCCATTCCCACCAGAGTGTAAATAATTTGTTACTTGAAGTATACAAATATATATCATTTTCCTCTCTTTCAGGAACTTTCCTTCCAATTATGGACTGCTTAAGAATAATCAACTCACCAACGTGCCTAGTCAGTAAATGAATTCACTTGAGAACTTGAAAATCATCTCTTTTTTTTTTTTTTTTTTTTTTTTTACAACTGGGTGTTTCATGAAATGTTTTATAAAATGGTATGCTTTTTAATTTGGAAAGTCTGTTTGAAAAAGGGAAAGAAAGTCAATCTCTTTGTCTCCTCATAACAGAAAACAAATGATTTGTGTATTGCTTAACAAAGGCTGCCCATTTCAATCTCTTCTACTTTAATATAAACCTAGAAAAACAAAGGCTTGTTATTTCAGCCCAGCTCTAAATTCTGCACACTTGAGAACCATATATGGCTGCAACTCACAGCTCACAAGAAGTCAAGCCTCAGCACAAATTCCAGCTTTGAAAATGATTTCTCCAACTCAGTTATGGACCAGTAAATATGAACATGTTATGCCAAAAGTACGCCGCCACATAAAAGGTTAATTATAAAGGCTTCTGCGGGAAGCAGTGGCACTGTCAGAATAGAAACCCGACTTTCATGCCTCTGTAGTTTGTTGTGGAACATAAAGGTCATCATCCCCATGGACAGTATTATTCAGTTCCTTCTCTTTTCATCACTTACTGGTGCTTTGTGATTTTAATTCAGTATGCCCCGGGAGGATGCGTTTTATTCCTTCTGCTAGAAGTTCACACAACACGCTTCCTAGTCGTGGAATTTCCGGAACAGTCTTGTGCATTGTTAAATTGTCACTTTCTTACCTCAAAGACACATTCCCTCAAGGCGTTCACTTTTTACAGGGTACCGTGTTGGGAGCATTGTGTTAAAAGCACAGAACAACTTCTGATAGGTTTGCTTTTCCTTATCCTCTGGTGAGGCACCCTAAACATGATCTTCTACTCCTGCAGTTGGCACTTCTGCGTTTGTCAGACACGTGTTTCTCCGTCTCAGAAGTGCAAGGAATAAAGGCCCGCGTCCCAGAGGGCCGCGGCAGTGCTGCAGCGAGTGGGTGTGGGTCCCTCACCAGAGCACCGTCAGCAGCGCCCCTGTGCGGAATTAACCCTCAACAAGCGGGAACTTTAGGACGGGAGCCAGACTGTCGTTAAGTGGGGAAGAATTTGAGCTCCCTTTCTGCCTGTGGCCTTTTCCCCTCCTGTGTTGGGGACACAGTCATAAAGCTGCAAGTGAAATCCCAGGGATTCGAACTGTCCAACTCACCTCCTGTCTGTCCCCCTTCTCCCCGCCTCACTCTTGCTGCCTTAGTCTTGGCCTCATACTGTGCTGCCTGTATCCTTTAAATTCACTGAGCACACGTTTACTGAGAGCCTCCTACATGCTGGGCACCGCCCTGCGTGTGAGAGCACAGGACAGAGCAGAGGGGCCCCTGCCTCGAGGAGCTTACATCCCAGTGGGGGGAGCCAGACCATCACCCGCAAACCGGAGGACGCCAGGCAGTGACAGAGCTGGGGGCGACAGAGCACAGTCACGGGAAGAGGGGTTAGACTTGACTTCGGGCCACGGGGGAATAATAAGGTGATGTTTCAGCTGGGACCTAGACAAGTAAAGAAATGAGCTACGTCAAGATGCTAACAGGTGCCAGGATCCTGAGGTGGGAACACGAGGGCTGGAGGAGCCCCAAGGATGCAGGAAGGAAGTCAGGGCGGGGGCAGGGGCGGGGGCGGGGCCCGGGTGTGGAGGGCCGTCTCTGAGCTCTACTTCAGAGAGAGCTATCGGGCCCACTGAGACGAAGAGGAACGCCATCCGTCCGATGTGTATCTCAACAGAATCACTTTGGCAACCACGTGGAGAAGAGGCGGTAGTGGGGCACGGTGGGGGGACCCGTTAGAAACCCCTGCGGCGAAGTTCAGAGGGAATGCTGGCAGGGCCCGGGGTGGCAGCCCTGCAAGTCCTGAGGACTGGCCGGACTTGAGACGCACTTAGAAAGTAGAGCCGATAACAGTCCGTCTACAGGTTGGATGTGAGGTACAGAAAAGAAGGGGTTGGATGATGCAAAGATTTTGATCTAGAGCCATTGGGAAAATAGAAACTTCTTTCTGAGATGGGAAGATTGTAGAAGGGACTGTTTAAGATACAGATCTGAAGTTTGAGGGGAGATCTCAGCTGGAGATGGGAATTTGAGAGCTGTTAGAATGTAGATGTCTTGTAACGGTATAGCCTGAGTGTGGACATCAGAGAACCGGCCCAGGGAACGTACAACACGTACAAGTCAGTGAGATGGCGAAGAACCAGAGCCCAGGAAGGAGCTGCCGGGAGGTAAGAAGAGAACCAAGAGTCCTGCCCTCGACGGCATGTGTAGAGAGGGTTTCCCGGAGGAGGGCCGTGACCCTCTGCTGCAGGGGGCAGGTGACATGAGGAAGACTGGACACGGTAGCCCGCGTAGAGGCCGTGCTGGCCATGCTTTGCTTCAGAGTGAGGCCTGGGCAGACTCAGGAGAGAATGGAGCAGGCAGACCTCAGAGGTCCTGGGGGTTCGCTTCCAGGCCACGCAGTAAAAGGCAGCAAACACTGCAGTAGTAAAGTGAGTCACAAGGTTTTGGTTTCCCAGCGCGTATAAAAGTTAGACTACGGTGCAGTGGAGACATGTTAAGTGGGCAAACAGCATCGTGTCTAAAAAAACAAGATACATACTTTAATTTAAAAAGACTTTATTGCTGAAAAGTGCTAACCATCACCTGACAACGCAGGGTTACCACAAACCTTCAGTCTGTAAGAAGCGCGGTATCTGCGAAGCGTAGTAAAAGCGAGGTCCGCCTGTGTAGTCAGTCAACTCTTCCAAGGAGTTTGCTTTAAAGTATCGCTGGAGAGGGCTGTGGCCTCGAGATGAGAAATTTGAGAGCGTGGGAGAGAGTGAGGGTGCTGGGGAGACGCCCCGACGGGAGCACAGGAGCGGGCCTGGCCGACAGCAGCGCAGATGGCGGGGATGGGGCCGGGCGGGGAGGTGGGGACAGCTCGGCGGCTGGGGGCATGTACGCGCACCGGGGCGCCTGCTGCCGGGGCTGTGTGGCATCGCCCTTCAGAGGCGCGGCCAGCACCCTTGGGGCGCCCGCGGCTTCTCCAGTTGTCGCCCAGGCCCTCCGCGATTTGGCCCCTACCGAACCCTCCAGCCTGAAATTCCCCCTGCGACGACCATCCTCAGGTGGCTCTAATTCTGTACACTAGGCGGGGGCAGGGCCTGGCTCCCCACTCGGCCGCCTTGACGCTCCGCACCGTGTGCCCCCGTGCGTCCCCCCACGGGGGGCTGCTCGAGGCCCTTCGCCCGGACCGTCGGTACCCGTTCGCTGCGTTTCACCCCAGCACACGCGACCTGTCAGCCTGGTCACCTCTCCTTGCTCCGTGCTCCCTGCCGTTTCAGGACGTGGCAGGGAAAGGAAAGGATGACATACACACAGCTCAGAGCCCCAAGGCCTCACTGCGTGGCCCCCGGGGGAGGGAGATCTGGGACCTGTTTGCATCACAGGGATCTGGAAGCGATGAGATTCTGCCAACTCGTGTGCCTCCTTTAAGACTCGGTGCCAGAAGCTCTGCCCCAGAGACCCCTGCCTGGTTGTCACACTGCATTAGAGTCACTGGTCTCCTCGTGGGTCCTGTGCTGGCTTCAGGGCCCTGCAGGCCCCACTTCATCCCAGGTGACAGCGTCCCCAGCTCAGCCCCTGCCCAGACCCCTAACGGGCTGGGGAGGAGGTGTGAGAGGGTGCGGTTAGCCCTGAACAACTATAGACAAAAGTCTTTCGATTTGCAATTCCACTACTTTTCTCCAGCTAAGCTGGTTTTGGTCCGTCTCAGCAGGGGTTCCTCCTTGGCAGCAGCTTTCAGGCATGGCAGGCTGAGATAGCCATTCTAGTGTTTGATTTTTAAAGGATCTGAGCGACTTCCCGTGGTTTTAAAAATAACAGCTGATGGCTTTTTCAGTGTGTATTTAACTGTCTTCAACCCTTAGAGCTAGCTTTTTAAAGGGATGCCTTGGTGGAGTTGTGAAAATCACGACCACGATGCCGAAGGAGCTCTGCTTTCTGCTAGTCCGACGGCCCTGCCTTCGGTGCGACTTAAATCTTCTGCAAAGTGGCCCGGGCCTGGTGCTTTTGCATTGCATTATGGGAAGCTCCGACAAATGGATGCTTCTGTGCAGAAGCTAAGAGCTTCTCGTCCGTGTTCTGGCCCCATGGTGATTTCCAGAGTCCCTCCCCGGGCCGCCTGGCTCTGGCCTCTCTCCCGGTGGCCCAGGTCCGTGCCCACCTTCCTGCCTGTAGACGGCACCTTCCCAGGCAGCCTGTCCCAGATGGTTTGCTATCCTTGCTCTACCCTCACCCCAAACGCTCTTCCTCCAAATTGTCCCTCATTTTGGCTCATAGAGATGACCCAGCACAGGGCATCCTCTGGAGGCACAGCGCACTCCCTGCAGACCATACCTGGGTGCACTTGTTATCAACTGCCGTGTAACCGACCACCCCAGGACTTAGTAGCTTAACAGAACAAACGTCTACAGTGTCACACATTCCCTGAGGGTCGAGAATCAGGGACTGTTTCTGGCTCAGAGTCTCTCACGAGCGTGCGAACCGTCAGCCGGGGCATGCGGTCCCTGGAGGCTGGAGAATCCACTCACCGACTCACTCACGGGGCTGCTGGCCGGAGGCTCTGGCCCTTGCCCCACGGGCCCCTCCACAGGCCTCCCAAGGGTCCTCACGACACGGCGGCCAGCCTCCCGCAGAGCAAGCGGTCCGAGAGAGAGAGTCCCCAAGCGAGGGGGCCACAGGCTCGGCCCTGATTTCACAAGTCACATCACGTCGCTTCCTCCACAGGCCTGTGGTCCTTCCCACCCCTCCCCGCCCCCCCCCCACCCGCGGGACAGTGTGGCGGGGGGACTGCTCCGGGCTCCCCCCACCCCCACCGGGGGGGTTACTTGACACCTCTGTGTCCTCCCCCACAAAATGGGGAGAGCCGTGCCCCCCTCCCGGGGATCGTCAGGAGGAGGCCTGGCCCGTGGTAAGCTCTCGGCAGGTGTCAGCTGTGCACTAGGACGCGAAGAAGTCTGAGGCAGAGGCACTTCCCAGGGGGACCCTGGACGCCACTCTCCGCCCCCTCCCCAGGTGAAGAGCCTCAGCCTTCATTTCCATGACAGTGACCTCCTGAGGGCAGGACAAGGACTCGCCCCTCCCCATCACCACGACAGCAGGCGCCTGTGAAGTGCCCGCCAGGTGCAAGGGCCCCTTCCACCCCACCAGCGAATGGGCCCCCAGCTGCCGGGCACGCACTCGGCGCGCTGGGTGCAGCCTCTGCAGTCCTCGGGTGTGGGTCACAGCCTTCCCTTGACCCTCGCGGCCCCCGAGGGGGCTTCGGCCCAGCTTCCCCGCTGGTTCCAGAGCCATCACTCCCGGAGGCCCTGGCCTCCTCCGCCCCGGGACCCCGGCGCCCTGGCCGCCGGCTGGGCCCTGCCTCGACCGGTCTAACCAGCCGGGAGCAAGAGGCTGCCCACCGAGTGACTCCTCACCCCCTTCTCCCAGCAGCAGACCACCGCGGTTCCAGACAGAGGCGCCCGGCCCCGTGGGTGTCGTGTTAACCCCCGAGGTCCTATCACCCTTAACCCCTGGCTGCTTCTCCAGAGCCAGGCCCAGGCTTCCCCGTTCCTGTCCTTCCCCATCAGCTGAGCCACGTGGGAGCTCTCTGAGCCTCGGTTCTTCCATCGCTATCGCTAAGACGGAGATTCTCTGTTGCCACCTCGGGGGGCGGTGGAGGGACTCTCAGAAGCCAGCAGTTGGGGTGATAGGGTGGGGCCTGGGGCGGGCTGAGCACCTGCGCCACGCGGGGTGCGGGGAGGACGCGCCCACCCTCACGTGGGCGGGAAGATCACAGAGGGTTTCTAAACACCAGAGCCCCTTTGGCTCTCCGGTCTGGCCTCACGGGTATTTCTGCTCAGCAAGATGCAGGACGATCTCCCCAAACAAAATGCTGTGCTGTGCTCCTTCCTTCGCCCAAGGCCGGGCCCCTGGGGAAGCCGCCGGCGGCTGTCGAGGGGACATCGACGTCCACACCCAAAGCGAATCATAACGCAACGGTGCAGGCAGAGGGGATTGGATCTGCTTCCCTTTGTGGGCAGGAAATTCATGATTTCCAAAGATGATGACACGGGGCAAGACCCAAAATGTCCCAAAGAGGGACGCGAAGGGCAAGGCCACCGGGCAGCTGAGTCCAGAGCCACCTCGGGCCCCCCGGGGTCGCCGCGCTGCTGTCTGCAGAGCAGCTGTAGGGGAAGCTCCAAGCCCAGGAAGATCCCAGGAGCGTGGGCCCCGTGTAGGCCTCTCCGCCTGGATTCTCTGGACAGAAAGGGATTCCGAGTTCATAATGGGAAACCACAGACTATTTTCATAACTACCACACATGCCCTATCAATCGTTCCTAAGGCTGTGCAGGCTTGATCCAGGCGAGCTGTTCCTTCCCTTGCTTAACTTCTCCATCTGAAACCAAATGGTGCAACTGTATCACAGAATATTCACCTCTAGATACTTTTGCCTACACGCCTATTATACTGAATAATTTAGGTCAAGCTGTAGATACCTTAGAAAAACTTTTGCGTTAAATATCAAGCAGTGTGCCTATTTTCTCTGCTTCTGACTTGCCAACAACAAGAGTTGTTCTTTTCCCAGTGTTTTAGATTATTTTCATCTGCTACCAAATAATGCTACACGATTATCTACATTGCTGATTGCACGATAAGCAGGGGACCTGCAACCTCAGCCCACGCTCTGCGTGCCCTGGGTCTGCTGGGGCGTGGAGCCGTGGAACCGAGGCACAGGCCCCGGGGTTTGCCCTAGTCCCCATGCTTCTCTATCGCCTCCCACCCAGGCCGCTGCAGGCATTTGCTGGTAACTATTTGGCCCCATTTGCTATTGGCATTTGAAGTCCATGGCCCAAGCAATAAGGTTTTGTTCCATTCTTTCTACTGCGTGGTATGAAGGAATCAAGTTAGCTGGAAAAGTCACAACCCAGTCCTCCCTCTGTGTCACAACAGGATGGTGACTTGCACCCTTCAGCAAAACATACTCGTTACGCGTCCTGGCTCACTGTGAGCTCAGCAGGGACAGGACTCAAGAAAGGAGCGGTGCCTTGTCAGGGTTCCCGGTGGGTCAAGGGGAGAGGATCCCCTGAGCAGAGGGCACCCAGCGCGGGAGACTGTCAGGGGCATCCTCCACCCGCCCCCGGCTGCCGCAGGCCCTGCAGGTGAGAAGGGAGGGGCCCTGCCACACTGGCCAGAGCTGCCAGGAGACATGCCCCCACCTGAGCAGGAGCCTAAAGCAGAAAGCTGACCCTGCCCCCCACCGAGCAGGGCCACGCGCAGCACCGGCCTCCGCACGTCCAGACGCTCCCACACCAGGGGGGCGGGGCTTCTCAACCGCGCAAGTTCTCGTTCTCGTACTTTGCTTTAAGGTTGCGCCGCGCAGAGCCTCCGTGGAGACGGCAGCTCCGGGGTCTCGGGCCCCTCTTCGCCCTTGCTCATGCCCAGGGCTCCCGCGTCTCCTTTCCTTCTCAGAAGGCACCAGAGGCCATCCCCCATCTGGAGAGCTGTCCTTTTGATCCGCGGCCGCAAGACTCTCCCAGGCACAGGGCAGGCACCCTCGGTACTCTGCGGGGTGGATCCCAAGCAAAGAGGTGCATCAGGGTCCCCTACCCCGCCTCCCAGGCAGGCCCCCCAGGAGGGGGCGGGCAGATAGGGGCCCCGCACTTCCCAGGGTCTCTTCATGGTGCCAGGGCCCACGGCGCTCGTCCCAGAGAGGATGGTCCTCGTGGACGGGAGGTGGTGCCCATGGCGTGATGGACAAAACCCCTGAGACGGACCTGCCACTCCTCCCAGCTCTGGGGACAGTCCCCTGCCGCCCAGAGCCTCGGGTCCCTCAGTGGACGAATGGACGAGAACACTAGCCTCGGGGGGATTGTCGAAAGAATCAAAGGGAAACCAGGTCCTGCCCGGGCTGGGCTCTGGGGCGGAGCCAGGACCCAGGTGGAGGTGGCGCGGCCCGTGGGCGGCCCGGTGGCCCGTGGGCGGCCCGGTGGCCCGTGACTTGCAGCTGCCGGCGATGCTGGGCCAGGAGGGGCTGGAGGAGCAAAAGGGGAGAAGAGGAGGCAACAGAGCTGCCCCAGCTTGCAGCTCTCGCAGGCCGAGCTGGCGCTTGTCTGCTGCGTAATGACTTTCTATTTTTAGACGGTAGCGTGCTCCTCAGATCGTGACCTGCTTTGTAAATAGCCGCTTCACAGAAGAGATGGGCCGGCTGGGCCCGGGGGGAGGGGCTGATGGGAGGGGGCACCGGGGCCCAGCCTCCCTCCGCCTCCAAGATAGAAACTCTACCTTGAGTGAAAAGCTGCAAGAAAATCAGGGAGTGGGGAGAGGACCAAGCGGTCTCCTGGGCCTCACCCCCTCTTCCGGGGCCACTTTGAGGGCACTGGCTGCGTAACAGTTGTTTGCTCGGTTTTATTAGCATTGTAGTAAACGCAGCCAAAAAGGTAGAGAAGAGGGGTCTGCTGGTCACGGCCAGCCCAGCCTGACAAAAAGAGGGTCAGACCAAGATCCAGGAGGAAGGAAGGGACTTCATCTCGGGGCCACTTCCCGGGGCCGGGGGCGTGTTCGGTCACCCATAACCCCACAGTGTCCTCTCTCCCCTCCTGGGGGATCTGCCCTCCCCTCCCCCGCCCCCACATGCTGACTGGCCCGAGATCCAGTCAGGCCGGGGCACCTCTGGGACAGCAGGTCCCCTCCCGCTCCTGGCACCTGGCTCTCGCTGATGACAAGTGAGGGGCAGTAGCAGGGCCACTTGTGGGCCGAGGCGCTCAGGGACGGACCTGCCTTCTCTGCCCTAGCTCCCCTCTCGGCATCGGTGGGCTGAGGCCCAGGAGGGCAAACGCACACCTGGGAGGGGCCGAGCCACCCGGACCCCAACGTGGGCAAAAGCAAACTTCTCCGGGGTGAGCACGAGAGGGCAGGCCTTCCGTCCTCGTTCGTGCAGGCTGAGAGGCCTGTGCTTTTCTCCTCCACGCTCTGCTGTGATGGGTTCTAGGAAAGTTCTGGGGAGCGGGCTCTGTTCTCCGAGCTCCGGCTCTCTCCGGCAGGAGGTGGAGGTAGTGCTACAAACGTGTCCAAATCCAACAGTACCGTATGCTGTGTGCGCCTGGGCTTCTCGGGACCATTCTGCGTCCAGCCCGGGTCATGGGCTGGATGTGGAGGCCACGGGGGAGGTGGGGGGCCGGCTCCACCCCTCTCTGTGTGGACCTGTGGCTCCAGTGCCCCTCCTCCTGCACCCTGTTCTCGGTCTGGCCCCCCTTCCTCACATAAACTATTTGCACCCAAGTCCTAATCTTAGGGTTGGCTTTCGCGGGAGCCACGACAGTAGTAGACAGAATGCCCCCAACGTGTCCATGCTCCGATCCCCAGAACATGTGAGTCCATTACCGTCAATGACAGAACAAACTCTGTAGATGCGATTAATTTAAGGACCTTGAGATGGGGAGATGATGCTGGATTCTCCAGGTGGACGCACTGTACTCACAAGTGTCCTTATAGGAGGCAAGCAGGAGGGTCCAAGTCAGAGAGAGAGGAGACGAGAGGGCGGATCCAGAGGTTAGAGTGATGTGCTTTGAGGGCGGAGGACGGGGCTGTGTGCCGAGGACGGGGCTGTGCGCCGAGGAAGGCGCAGCCTCTAGAAGCTGGAAAACGCAAAGCAAGAAGATTGTCCCCTGGAGGAAGCTACCAAGAACGCTCCCAGACCCTGGTTTTAGCCCAGTGAGACCCAAATTGAACTTCTAACTACAGAAGTTTCAGATAAATTTATGTCAGGTCAATAAGTTTGTGGTCATTTGTTAGACGGTCTATTTGTTTCCTATTGCCACCCTAAGACAACTTGGGTGGCCTTTATTGGTATCAAAATGCTCAGGTTTTGGAGAGAGGCCGATCGACCTTGACCTTCCTGGCTCCGCTAATGAGGGGGCAGGGTGCTTCAGTGATTTAGGCCACCTCCCCACCTCTGATTTTCTGGGATTTCTGAGGTTCCTTAGGAGAAAACTCAGAAGGTGAGTGGTAGGAAGAAGCCAGGGCAATCTATTTCTCATTTCCCTTACATATGAGCAACACTTTACACTCCGTGAGCCGCAGACACGCCATCTTGTTGTCTCTCAGGAGAAGCGTATTGCTCCATACTCCTTGCGTAACTGGACTCATAGAAGTTGGTGGACTTTTATCATTTCCATTTACTGATTTCTGTGCTTTGTCTCATTCCCCATAGCAGGATTTGGGGATGGTTTTCTGCAATGCAGGCGTGCCGTACAGAAGGATAAATGGAACAGAGGAGGAAATGTGGGGAAAAGAAGGTGGGGCTGAGGAAGTGAGATACAGCCAGAGGAAGGTGAGATTGGTGAGGATCGTGCATTCCGTAAGGCCTAAAGGGGGTCCCTGAGCATCCCAGCAGCCAAAGCCAAAAGGAACTGAGGCTAATTGCAAGGTTCAAGTGTCCACAACATGCACCCTCAGGGAGGACACACGGGAGCACCCCATCAGCCTGGGGGCAGGGGCAGTGGGGAGTGTCAGGGGCAGAAGGCAGGACGGTGGGACCAGGAAGACTTCCTGGAAGAGGTGATGCCTGAGCTTCATCTTGTAGGTTGAGGAGTGTTGGTCAGAAGAATGAAGGGCGATCCAGGCAAAAAGCAGCACGAGCAGGGCGCGACGGGGAAGAGATCTGCGTAGCTGGAGGAGGGGGATATGAAGCCAGGAGGTAGGGAAGGGCCCGTTGAGAAGCCCAGGATCGCTTGCTGCCTTGCCAAGGAGCTAGAACTTGACCCTGTGGGCAGTGGAGGGCCGCTTGTGTGTGTGTGTTGTGGGGGGGGGTTAGTTTTGGGGAGCAGCATCCTGAGATCCACGTCTTAGAAGGAGCCAGCTGCCTTGCGGAAGGAGTGTGAAGGGGCCCGCTGGGGGCAGCGCAACAGTCCCTGTGAGAGAAAACACATTTGTATGAATCCGAAGCTTGCTTCTTCCCACGCCCCAGGCTGTGTGGTAAACTTTCTAAGGGGTGCACAGGAAGTAGAGCAGATCAAGGACCCGCCTATGCCTGGCGGGGGCGGGGGCGGCGGCGGCAAGGTTTGCTCCAATCCCCGTTCCTCAGCGCTCCTGGCTCAGCCTCGTTCCCGGAGCCCCAGGCAGAAGCCGTGGATGAAGCCCAGGGCGTGTTCCCAGCAATGTGGAGGGAGTCTCTGCACGGCAATGGCCAGTCCAGAAAGCCTGGGAGACACCAGCGCCAGATCCTGCCACCACCTGGTGCCTGGGAAGCTCTGTCCATAGGACCGTGCTCGAGCAGCCCTCCCACCCCCCGCCCCTGCCCTGCTCTCCTTGGTCTCCGCAGGGTGGCTGGCGGCTCTTCTCTAAGAGAGCCCTACCCTGCTCCCGTGCTCCGGCACTGGTTCCCTCTCCACCCCCCGAGCACAGGGCAGCAAGGAGCAACCTCCAGCCCAACCCCTGCTGCCCCTTCAGCTCCTCCCCACGCATCGGCGGCTGCCAGTACAGGGAAGGTGGATCGTCAGGCCCTAAAGATGAGACGGGCACACGGAGGCAGGACGGGTGGGCCGGCTGGCCTTCCCTGAGTGCGGTGGGCTGGAGCCAGGATCTGAGCCTCCCAGGGCTTCCAGGGCAGTCCTCCGTCCACAGTCGCACCTGGCGGCCTCTGTTACTGCTCCAGCCACCCTGGCACCCAAAACAAGGACGCCCTTCAGGATGAAGAGTGCAGGCTCTGCACCTGGACCCCCAGGTGCAAACCCCAGCTTCACCTCGGGCCCATCCACGTCACCGTGGGCAGATGATGTCACCTCTGAGAACCTCTGTCTCCTCACGTGTACAGCAGGAGGACTATCGCACCCAATTCAGAGTTGTGAGGATCAAACGTGAGCTGCTATGGTTATTATTAATATTTGTCTGCTGATTAACAAGACTCTCTCACAGCGCTGTGGGAGGTTAAGTGGGCGCTCCGAGGGAGCCCCATAAAGGCCAAAGGCAGTCAAAGTCTTTGAGGGGCTGCAAGGTGCCCAGCACTTTGCATAGATGGGGATGGGACAGGCTCTCTGGATTCCCTCACTTCCTCCAGTTTTTGAGAGTTGTATCAAGACCCTTTTGTTCGCGAGTGTCAGAAAAATCCAGAACGAGCTGGCTTTCAGTTAAAGATGAATTATTGATTCAAGTAAGCAGAAAAGTCTAGAAGATAGAGCGAGCTTATCTCTTGGATCTGGTCCTGGACTGGCTGCCGCTCAGTTCTCCGGAGACTCAAGAGACCTTCCAGGTGAGATCCAGGCCATCCTTACACAGCAAAAACTCTGCCATCGGGCTTCCCTGGTGGCGCGGTGGTTGAGAACCTGCCTGCCAATGCAGGGGACACGGGTTCGAGCCCTGGTCTGGGAAGATCCCACATGCCGCGGAGCAACTGGGCCCGTGAGCCACAATTACTGAGCCTGCGCGTCTGGAGCCTGTGCTCCGCAACAAGAGAGGCCGCGATAGTGAGAGGCCCGCGCACCGCGATGAAGAGTGGCCTCCACTTGCCACAACTAGAGAAAGCTCTCATGCAGAAAAGAAGACCCAACACAGCCAAAAATAAATAAATTAATTAATTTAAAGAAACTCCGCCATCCACTCTGATTGGACAGACTTGGATCACGTGTTGCCAGTCCCCAGCCAATCACTGTAGCCGGAGAACGCAGAATCTGATCGGCTCAGCCCCTGGGTCCGGCTCATCTGAGGGCGACAAAGTTGGAGGTACAGGTGCCATGAAAGGGGAGCCGCTGGGGGGCACCCATAGAGCCAACAGGGTTTGAATCGGCCCAGAGGACCACGGGCAGGAAGAAAGGAGATCGTGACAGTTGGAAGTCATGAGGAAGCCACTTTCGCATTTTTCTTCACATCACATCCTTTCCTGAAATTGGAGTGTGCCCATCTCAGTGTCTGGAGATGTGGTGCCTCTAGGCTAGCGTGGTCAGATTTAGCAAAGAGAAACACAGGATGGATGCCTAGCTTAATTTCAGTTTCAGGTAACAAATAAGTTCTTTATGTACAAGTATGTCCTTTGCAATATTTGGACATATTTTACCCCCCAGAATTTATCTGAAATGCAAATTTAACTGGATCGTGTGTTTCATCCGGCAACACTGGAATCTGGGCTCTCCATTTGTTTTGAAGCATCCTCAGACCCTGCGGAGAGAGATTAGGCTGTTCTGCGTGGATCCAGGCAGAGCTCACACCCACGGGCATCATCCTTGGATGGAGATTTTCCAGTTCAGTGTGATGAGGAACCCGCCAGCAGTCCAGTGCCAGGACGAGGCAGTTTCCCAGGAGGAAGGGCGGCCTGTTTCACGTCGAAACAGTTATCACCGTCCTTAAACTCCCTCGAGAAGGGATTTGCCCCCCTGGATTTCTCAGCTGGGGGTTCATCCATGAGAAGACTGTGCACGCTGGGCTCTTCTCTCTTTTCTTTCGTCTCTAGGCAGGACCAGAGGGAGGCAGTGATCAGGGGAATACGCCATCACTGTAAAGCCAGACCTTCCCGTGGGAGGGAAGGGGACTGTCTCGAGTTCCCTGTTTGGAGCATCAGGTTGGCAAAAGTGTTGAAAAAAATCCTTTTAGTCACGTGGTCCTTTAACCAAGCTGTTGATGAAGAGCCAATTCAGTTGCATATAAAAGAACACCCCAAATAACTGTGATTTAAACTGCATAGAAGTTTGTTTCTCTCTCAAAGGTGTCCACAAATAAGTCTGATAATGAAGGGCTGGTATGATGACTCTATGGGGCCCTCAGCCACCTAGCCTTCCTCCCTTCTACCCTCAGTACAGGCTTTCTTCTTAAGAGTCACCTCACAGGCCAAGATGGCTGCTGGAGTTCTAGCCATTGCCTCCACATTCCACGCTGGCAGCAGGAGGCTGAAGGGAGGACAGAAAGGATATCCATCCCAGCTAAGTTGGCTCCTCTAGCACGACCTTCTTGGAAATCTGACACAGCATTTTGGTTTCCGTCTTCCTTGGACACTCCTGGCTGCAAGAGAGGCTGGACAGTGTCGTCTTTTTTAACAGAGCACATAGCCTGCATGCGATAATGATATGGAGGAAGAAGTAGAGAAAGAATATTGCACAACCAACCACAGCCTCGCCTACAAGTAATAGAAGGTGCCATTTTGATCTCCACTCAACTGACTTTTGAGTTCTCCACTGGCTCTGATCTTGGACAGGCGAGATGGGGGTTTTACATCAGCTCCCTGACCACCCAGGAGTTCAGGCAGGTGCCGGATGCTTCTTCTGACCAGGGAAAGGGTTCCTGCATTTCATGGCTAGTTGCACGCGGCCAGCAATTTTTTCCCCAAACAAAATCTTACCTGTATGAACAACTCATGAAATTGGAGCTGAGCTGGTTAAGGCTATGCCCTGGAGCTCACCCAGGATGGCCCCGGCAGAGTCCTGGCAAACCCAGGCTATAGGAACAGACAACCTGGGAAGCCCCTTCCTATATGAGGCCCAGTGACCCTAAGGCTTGATGATCACAGGGTCTTCTTTCTCTGGAGTTTCCTCAGATAGAGGCCTCCCAGCTTTCTAGAAGATTCTACCCTGGGGTGCCCTGTGGAGAGTTATAAGTAGCAGCAACCTGAAAAAAGAATTTAGACAAATTAGCCTTTTCTCCTCGCATAGTGAGGATCCTGAAGCTCATTGGCCTGGAAATGGGATAATAGTTAGAGCACTAACCACAAGCCCGGCTGAGTGTATACCCTCAGCCCCCCTCTGCACGTGAGGGAACTGAGGCCCAGAGAGGTTAAGGAACTTGTCCAAGTTTACACAGCCGCTAAGTGCCTGAGCCGGGATTCCCACCCTGGGCGGCTGGGTTCTAGCATCCCCACGTGTGACCACCGTGCTAGAATACACACTGCGGGGTGCGGCAGCTCCGCTGTGCTAACAGGGACCCCAGCTCCTCCTGTTTTTCTGTTCTGCAATCTTTTGTGGGTGGCCTCCAATCTCAAGATGGCTTCTCGGTCCCAAGAAGGGCATGGCAGCTCCAGCCATTGTGCCTGTTGTCCAGGCAGGAGGAAGGAAGAAGGGGGGATGGGGAGGGCAAAGGACGTGTGTCAGGGGAGACAGCTCCCTTTAAAAAGCATTGCTGGAGTCTCCCTACTTGTAACTGCAAATTAAAGTCCATTGGCCAGAGCATGCAGCCCCTAGGGCACTCTGTCACTAATGTCTTAGTTTGGGTCTCCCCAGCAGAGAGCTTCAGACACAGGCTTGGCTGCAGATGGTTTGTGTGTGAGGGGACAGAAGGGCTGTGTCACTGCCCTGCGGGCTGCTGGGGCCCAGTCCCTCTGGGCTCCCCAGGAGGACACAGCGCAGAGTCGTCCCTCTGGAGGCCGTTTGGTGGGCATGTGTGCTCCGACTCGGCCCCCCCTGGTTGAAGGTTGCCCTGCGCCTGCTCTCTCGCTGTGAGCAGGCAGAGCGCGGGGCCCACACCTTCCTCCCAAAGGCGCTGAGTCCTTACGCCTTCCCCAGCTGCGTCCGCACGGTCCCTGCTCTCACCGAGTGTGGGAACATCCAGGGGAGCCCCGATGAGTCCCGAGTTCCAGGCATCTGTATCCCTTCGCCGTCACCAAGTGCCAACCCCAGCTTCTTGTGCTCAGAGTTGACTGTCCCCATCCGTAGAGTAACCCCGTTCTTTGTCTGCTGGCCCAGCTGCACGGGGACCAAAGTGGCCAGGCGGCGGGTGCAGTTCTAGATTCAGGGGAAACTTCACTGTGTTCCCTGGTGGGAGCTCCCCCCTCTGGGAGCCAGGCCACTGAGTCCAGCACACGCTGGAGCTGCCGGGACAGAAAGCCAGTTTCCGAGGAGGTCACCGGGAGGACAGCAGCCCTCCTTCCGACCTTGGTTCCAGAGGCTGGGCTCAGAGTCCTGTGTTTGCCCGTGGTTCAGAGCCTGGGGTGTCTGAGGACAGAGCAGGGACGTGCAGTTGTCAAGCTGGCACGCGAGCTGAGCGGCTGCCTCTGGGCGACGTGGTGCACGGTGGGCCCAGGGGCCCTGTGGTCGTGCGCTGTTATGGGACCTCCTTTGCCCATGAGTCTTCCACCTGGTTCTGCGTGGACCACAGACAGAGCCATCCCCGAACTGCAGATTAAAAAGCAAGACAAGGGGAGCTCTTTTAAGCCAGAGGCCAGCAAACTTTTTCTGCAAAGGGCCAGGCAGGAAATACTTTGGATTTTCCGGGCCATAGGATTTCTGTCCCAGCTGCTCGACTTGGCCCTCGTAGAGTGAAAGCAGCCGTAGCCACCAGGCATGGCTGTGCACCCAGGAAACGCTGTTGGCAAGAACAGGTGTAGGGCTGGATTTGGCCCAAGGGCTGTAATTTGCCGGCCCCTGTGCTCAGCCACGAACTTTGGGGTGACTTGTTTTGCAGCAGTGGAGAGAGAACACACACGCTTTTCCTTGTCCCTGCACCTCGACCCCATCCCTTGTGATGTCAGGGACGTGGGCTCCTTGCCGTCTGATGGGTGAGAGGCGATGCTAGAATCCCATCCTGCAGCCCCTCCCTGGGCCACTTGTGGTCCTGTCTGTCTTAGTTCGCGACTCCCCAGAGCAGATCCCAAGGCGGACTTGGGTGCTGGTATCCTGGAGGTGATCCTGGGAGAGAAGGGCAGGCAAGAGGGGAGGTGAGATGAGGGCGGAAAAGGGCCAGGATGCTGGGGGGAGGCTGCCATGTGACTGGGGCACCACAGTCAGGACAGGGGGCTCCGGGGATGTGAACGCCCTCGCTCCTGCACACAGCCTGAGTTGGACAGACTGGGAGATGTGGCCAGAAGACGCCCACCGCAGCCGGAGCTGCGACCTTACCTGGGCCGAGGGATAGGCACAGGGCACAGAAAGTAACATTGTCAGCCTCAGCTCTCTCGAACTTTAGCTGCATCAGGATCACCCTGAGGGCTTGTTAAAACGGATTGCTGGGCCCCCCTCCTGGGTTTTGGATTCAGTTGGCCTCGGGGCAGCTGGAGGGTTTGCATCTCTCTAGAATTGAATTCCCAGGTGACGCTGATGCTGCACCAGGGTCAGTATTTAGAGAACCGCTGGATGGGGAGTGTGGGTGCTGGGCTGACAGCTGCCAGGCTCTATCACACTATCAAGTGGGCTGTCCTTGTGTGTGTGCGTGTGTGTGTGTGTGTGTGTGTGTGTGTTGGCCTCGGGGCAGCTGGAGGGTTTGCATCTCTCTAGAATTGAATTCCCAGGTGACGCTGATGCTGCACCAGGGTCAGTATTTAGAGAACCGCTGGATGGGGAGTGTGGGTGCTGGGCTGACAGCTGCCAGGCTCTATCACACTATCAAGTGGGCTGTCCTTGTGTGTGTGCGTGTGTGTGTGTGTGTGTGTGTGTGTGAGAGAGAGAGAGACAGAGAGAGAGAGATAGAGAGAGAGAGAGAGGGAGAGAGAGAGAGAGAAAGAGACTGATTCCTGATACGGCCTGGGGAAAAAAGCTCTGAATTGAGAGTCAAGAGTTCTGGCTCTGTTACCAGCTAGCAGTGTCATAATAGTCACATCCCCGGGCCTGTAAAATAAGCCTGGACTGCAGGATTGTCCAGGGCTCCTCCAACTCTAATTTGATGATTATTTGCAAAAAGGAAAGGGCTCAAAACCTGGCTCAACAATTCACTGCAACTCTAATGCATGCACCTTCCCAACCTTCGAGTCAGCGTTGGCTCCTGGAAGTTTTTAAAAGAGCTGAGGACGTCAAAAGAGGAAAGAAATGTGAGGATTTGCCCAAGAGGGAAAATTCCCGACCAGTTTTCCTACAGATGAGCTGCCGCTCCCCCGAGTCAGCAGAGGGAATCCCAGCAGCCTGTCCTCAGGAGGAAATGAGGTCAGAGGCTTTTGGGTCACATGCAGTCCTGGGGCGCGTCCCCAGAGGTTGGCCCCAGCATCCCCCAAGCAGCAGTGGGCAAGGCCAGGCTCGGGCACCCCTCTGCAGTGGCTCGGCTGGACGTTTTGCATGAACTTGGGCATGGGTCCCACACACGCCTGCCTCTGAATCCTGGCTCGCAGACCCCGGACAGGTCACCTGGGTCTCTGCCCGTGAGCACAGTGGGGGTGCGACGGGCCCTCCGCTGGATTTTCTCCATTAGCCTTCGGGGCACACCTGAGGGTTCCCGCGGTTGTTGGGTGGATTTAGTAAAATAACATGGTGGGACTCTTGCCATAATAATGATCGTTCTGTTGGCAGTAATATCATCTGTGGTAGCCGTGGTTCTCTTGTCGTTGTCGGTTTTCGAGCCTAAATCCCCCGGAGATGCCCTCCGGCCGTTGTGTCAGGCTCATCTCCGGCCTGGGGCGGGAGTGACCTCGCTGTGCACCCTCGGGCAGCCAGGGCACACGGGGCGGCCGAGAACAAACCGGGAGGCTCACGTAGGGCATTTCGTGCCCCCCGACGCCTGGGCAGAGGTGATGGGGAGCAGCAAGGGGGCGTCTCTCCCCGCAGGTCTGCCCGCCTCCGCGGCGCTACGCTTGGCTTGCTTTCCCAGGTGAAACTTGCTCAGCCCTGACCGGAAGCCAGGCACTGAGCTGGGAGCTCTCCGGGCTCAGTTCATCCTGAGGATTCGAGGAGTCGAGGACAATGCTTATCATGCTCTTTGCACGTGTGAGGAAGCTCAGGACCCAGAGCTGGCAAGAGGGGGAGCCCAGATCTGCACCCACAGGTCCCGGACCCCTGGTGCCCCCTGACCCTGCCCTCCCCGGCTTGTGATGCAACGACGGGTGGGAGGGGGGGCCAGGCCGGGGCCACCAGCCCTGCCCCGCCCGGGTGCCGCTCACCCAGGCCCGGCCCTGGGCTCGACGCAGGACGGGTAGACGTGGCCCCGCTCTCCCCATGGCCATGGCCGCTGCCCCCGCCGCGGGTTATGGGGGTGCACGGGCTCGGTTAGGCTGGGCCTGGCTCCCAATCCATCGCCATCTGCACACCTTTCGGAAAGCCGCATGCCTTTAAGAAGGGAGGACTGGGTGTCATGCAGCATTTTTCTGTTTAGAAGGAACAGGTCAGGCTGTGGAATCGATCCAGGAGTCCGGAGGCCAGCTCTCTTCCGAAGCTTCCAGGGCAGGGTCTCCGAGGGCAGGACGAGCAGACGGTAATGAGGAAGGATGACCGTGGCCTGTGTGCTGAGCTGGGGGCAGTTTCCGGGGTGCAGACGCTCTCGCTGGTTCAGTGACTCACTGGCTGCGAACTCCCCAGGGGGCGTCTGGCACCCGGGAGGCCTCCGCGGAGAGGAGGGGGTAGAATCCGGACTCCAAGTGACTGGGGGTGGGGGGCGGCGCAGGGGGGTTCTGGATACCCCCAGACCGGTCACCGGTGGGCGAGGGTCAGGCCAGAGGTGGCCCCGCACGGTGCCCTGGTGAGAGAGAGGCCTCGGGTCCCAGGCCACGGCAGCAGGTGTGTCCCACCAGAGGGTCTGTCTGCTCTGCCGACCCGCCTTCGACCTGCGTCCAGGTGTGCCACCTGGCCCCCTGCCCGCGGCCCTGCCCGCGGCCCTGCCCTGCTCGATGGGCCAAATCCACCTGCCCTCCAGGAACAGGGAGCCTGTACTGACTCTGAAACTCTCTGCTCATCTCTCCTGGCGGCAGTTGTGGAGGCAGGTTCTGTTATTAGCCCATTGTACAGGTGAGGCAGTTGGAGCACAGGGAAAGAGCCCGTGCCAAAGGTCACCCAGCCGCTAGGTGGTTCACACAGGCTTCGAGCCAGGCGTCCAGCTCTAGCCACTGGCTCCCAGCCCCGCCCAGCCACCCCGGGGGTTAGCGAGGGGCCGCCTGCTTGCAGAGGCTCTCTTGCCCCTGCGTGTGGAGCGGAGCCCTGGTCACTCCGTTATCATGACACGGGCTCTTCCACTTCCGCTTCTCCCATTTCTGCGAGCCCCCTCTGGAGACATAACCGTCTCCCTGTTTCCTTAGCACCGAACAAGGCCTCGGTTGATGTTTATTGCTGCCACGAGCGAGTTGCTGGGGTCTGACCCCCAGGCGGGAGCAGGCTGGTTGCCAGGGCCGCAGAAGTCTACTCTGCAGAGCTCTCCGCCCCCTGCAGGCACTGCGGGGCAGCCCCCAGCTGGTCCGAGGCCCCAGAGTCCCGGTTTCAGTGGATCCCGGGGGCTCGCTCAAGCATCCTCAGCAGCTGTGATCTCGCCAGACTGTGGTTAAGTCCTGGGGAATTCACCGTCCCCGGTGCCTGCCTGAGTCTGGGGCCTGGCTGACATTCAGTGGGTGTTTGGACTTTCAGAGTTCCCTGGGCCCGGAAGGGACTTCTAAGTCACTTGGCTGAGATGGATTTTGAGCTCTTGAAGGCCCAGACTCACACCGAACCATTTCAGTCAAGCCCCAGCTCTTGGTCCACCCAAAAAGGGAGAGTCTGCCTTACCTCATGCAGGCTGGAGGCCCTGCCCTGGGGCTGTGGCTCCAGGGCATCAGGCACAGCAAGAGAGACCTGTGTCCATGACCTTCTTGAGCTACCAGAGCAACCATGCATGGTAGACACCATCATCCTCAATTAGTAGATGAAGACAGTCAGGCTCAGAGAGGTTAAGTGACCTACTGGGGTGTCACACAGCCGGGAAACGGCAGACCTGGGATGCCATACCACTTCGGTCGCCCTTCAAGCTGGCTGCTCTTCTCCACACAAACCCTCACGTGGAATTCTCATTTCCATCCATCAGTAGAATTCTTGGAATGGGGGCTTCCTTCGAGGTCCTCTGAGAACGATCCACAAGAGAAGCAGGGCAGTGGGTGAGGGTTGGAAACGTGTCTGAAGCACCTGGCAGAAGGTGCGTATCCCACCAATGAAAACCTTGTTAACGGAATTGTGTGTGTGCCGTGTTAGTCCTGTGACCTTGGGGATGTCCCATCACCTCTCTGGATGCTCACTTCCTCATCGGTCACGTGCACAGGGCTCTACCACACACACTTCCCTTCTAGTCCCAACAGCCTATGGTTACGTCTGTCCAGCGATGCTCGATCAGCCCTCTAACCCCAAGAGGCCGGCACGGCAGAGTGGAATTCTGATCGAGTCATTGCAAAGAAATAAAATTCATCACGTCATGGAACCTCCTTCCGGAGCAAACGATTCTTCAGGGAAACAGTCTTCATTCACTGTTACAAGTTGAGCCCACAGACAAAATTTTCAAAGCCCCCAGACAGCTTAACACCTTTGAGAATGGAGGTGGACAAGCAGTGGCCTGCCAGCAAATCCAGTTGACAGCCTGGGTTTGTAAATAAAATGCAATGGGCACACAGCCATGCCTGTTTACCTGCTTTCTATGGCTGCTTTAGTGCCACAGGTTGGGCACTAAAGTCGTATCCTTTCCATTTCTTCATTTAGAAATGGGGTAATAATAATGATGACCTCACCGGTAATTTTGCCGGCAAGTTTTTAAATGGTTCAGTAGCTTGAAATTGGCCATGGTGGGAATATTTACACCATGTAAATTGGCACATGGATGGATGGATGAGTGAATGGGTGAAGAACGTTGTGACAACAGAGCTATGGGAAGAGGCAAGCCAGCGGGGGGATGAGTACTGCCTGGTAGCTCTAATAATAATAAAAATGGATGTCATTTATTAAGCCTTTCAAGTAGTACTCTGCATGAGCACTATATATGAGTTAGCAAGTCTCTAAAGTAGTTAATATCTTCATAGTTTACGGATGAAGGCACAGGGGGATTAAGAAAAATTCCCATTTATTGCACACTTGCAAGAGGCACGTTTCCACCCGCGGCAGCGCAAGTCCAGCAGGTCCAGCTGTGGTCGCCTTAGAAGACTCCTGGCTACCGACTCCTGCCTGTAATGGTCCAGGTTGATATGTCCATCCCTCCTGCCCGGAGATCACCATTACTCTGTGTGTGTGTGTGTGTGTGTGTGTGTGTGTGTGTGTGTGTGTGTGTGTATCAGCTCCTTGCTTTACAGTTTTTATAACTTATTTTTATATCCTCAAATACATTTCCATTTTACTGTTTATATAAATTTACATAAATGTAATAATACTGGATATATTCTTCTCTAACTTGCTTCTTTCACTGAAATTTTCATTTGAGATTCATCTGTATTGGTGCGTTCAGCTATTATACTATCACTTTCTCTTCTGGATATTCAACTGTATGAATAAATCATAATGTGTTGATTAAGAAAAATAAAGGTAGCCTTGGCTTCTATACTTTCAGGCAGAGCTTTCTTGGGGACGTGGGGAGAGCAGCTCTGGGAATCGGGGCTGGTCGGGAATTCAGGAGACAGTTCTCTTGCTCAATTTTGCTTGAAGGCATCAATCTCATCAGAGGCATGCGGGGACATTTTATTTGCCCAGGTAGAAATAAAGTGGTCACTAAAAAGAAGGATAGAAAAGCCAGCTTGAATCTCTGAAGGCCTAGAAAAACCAGTGGTAGAAGCATGGCCTGCATTTCCTTTTCTCCTATTTGTGCTACGAAGTCTCCCCTGAGACACAGTCCTGCCCTCTGGGAACTTAATGTCTAGATCAGATCAACAATTCGTGTGATGAGCGATGGCCCAAGTGAGCTCAGCGTCTTCTATTCTGAACCCTGTCTTGGAGGGTGTTCGAATTCTGCGCACTTACAAAGAGCTCACACAGAGGATGCACGACGCCCAGCCAGAAGACGAAAGAAGAGTCCCACAGCGAATTCGTCGGGATCACCACCCCGCCCCACCCCTTCGCGTACTGTTCCCCCCTGTTCCATTCCGTTCTGTTTGCTGCACAAATTTTGATTGTCCCTCCAAAAGTGCCCTGATTCCCCACCCAGGCTGAGGGCTGTGGCTGGAAAGCTGTCCTCTGAGACCTTCAGTCACTCGTCTCTGCTGGAAGTTTACTTTGGAGCTGTTGGGGCTGCCATGGAGTGCTGCTTGCTTATGTCAGCAGTGGTTTCTTTTTTTTTTTTTTGGCTGTACACGGGCCTCTCACTGTTGTGGCCTCTCCCGTCGCGGAGCGCAGGCTCCGGACGCGCAGGCTCAGCGGCCATGGCTCACGGGCCCAGCCGCTCCGCGGCACGTGGGATCTTCCCGGACCGGGGCGCGAACCCGCGTCCCCTGCATCGGCAGGCGGACTCTCCACCACTGCGCCACCAGGGAAGCCCTCAGCAGTGGTTTCAATACATCATCGTTAGACTGACTGACTGAAGGGTGGGGCGTGAGGGGGAGGGAGAAACCCATCAAATGCTGGTTGTCAGTAAATGTCAGGAAAGAGGTACATCAGCAGAAATAGCCAGGGCACATTTAGGAACTTACTTTCTTTTGCTTAGCTTTGGTGTGAATTTCCAAACTCACTTTGCAATTTCAATCCTAGTGTTTGCAACATGCAGTATGTAAGGACCTAAGAGGAGAGAAAGTCAATGTTCAATCAGCTTTTTAATGTATGTATGTGGTGAGGTCTTTTGTTGTTGTTGTTGTTGTTGTTTTAATTACAAGCGCACAAATGGAGGGCGTAAAAAAACAAAAACAGGGCTTCCCTGGTGGCGCAGCGGTTGAGAGTCCGCCTGCCGCCGATGCAGGGGACGCGGGTTCGTGCCCCGGTCCGGGAGGATCCCACGTGCCGCGGAGCGGCTGGGCCCGTGGGCCATGGCCGCTGAGCCTGCGCGTCCGGAGCCTGTGCTCTGCGATGGGAGAGGCCACGACAGTGAGAGGCCCGCGTACCGCAAAAACAAAAACAAAACAAAAAAAAAAAA
>NC_041228.1:6229526-6250253 GCF_002837175.3 Physeter macrocephalus | reverse complement strand
TGTGTGTGTGTGTGTGTGTGTGTGTATCAGCTCCTTGCTTTACAGTTTTTATAACTTATTTTTATATCCTCAAATACATTTCCATTTTACTGTTTATATAAATTTACATAAATGTAATAATACTGGATATATTCTTCTCTAACTTGCTTCTTTCACTGAAATTTTCATTTGAGATTCATCTGTATTGGTGCGTTCAGCTATTATACTATCACTTTCTCTTCTGGATATTCAACTGTATGAATAAATCATAATGTGTTGATTAAGAAAAATAAAGGTAGCCTTGGCTTCTATACTTTCAGGCAGAGCTTTCTTGGGGACGTGGGGAGAGCAGCTCTGGGAATCGGGGCTGGTCGGGAATTCAGGAGACAGTTCTCTTGCTCAATTTTGCTTGAAGGCATCAATCTCATCAGAGGCATGCGGGGACATTTTATTTGCCCAGGTAGAAATAAAGTGGTCACTAAAAAGAAGGATAGAAAAGCCAGCTTGAATCTCTGAAGGCCTAGAAAAACCAGTGGTAGAAGCATGGCCTGCATTTCCTTTTCTCCTATTTGTGCTACGAAGTCTCCCCTGAGACACAGTCCTGCCCTCTGGGAACTTAATGTCTAGATCAGATCAACAATTCGTGTGATGAGCGATGGCCCAAGTGAGCTCAGCGTCTTCTATTCTGAACCCTGTCTTGGAGGGTGTTCGAATTCTGCGCACTTACAAAGAGCTCACACAGAGGATGCACGACGCCCAGCCAGAAGACGAAAGAAGAGTCCCACAGCGAATTCGTCGGGATCACCACCCCGCCCCACCCCTTCGCGTACTGTTCCCCCCTGTTCCATTCCGTTCTGTTTGCTGCACAAATTTTGATTGTCCCTCCAAAAGTGCCCTGATTCCCCACCCAGGCTGAGGGCTGTGGCTGGAAAGCTGTCCTCTGAGACCTTCAGTCACTCGTCTCTGCTGGAAGTTTACTTTGGAGCTGTTGGGGCTGCCATGGAGTGCTGCTTGCTTATGTCAGCAGTGGTTTCTTTTTTTTTTTTTTGGCTGTACACGGGCCTCTCACTGTTGTGGCCTCTCCCGTCGCGGAGCGCAGGCTCCGGACGCGCAGGCTCAGCGGCCATGGCTCACGGGCCCAGCCGCTCCGCGGCACGTGGGATCTTCCCGGACCGGGGCGCGAACCCGCGTCCCCTGCATCGGCAGGCGGACTCTCCACCACTGCGCCACCAGGGAAGCCCTCAGCAGTGGTTTCAATACATCATCGTTAGACTGACTGACTGAAGGGTGGGGCGTGAGGGGGAGGGAGAAACCCATCAAATGCTGGTTGTCAGTAAATGTCAGGAAAGAGGTACATCAGCAGAAATAGCCAGGGCACATTTAGGAACTTACTTTCTTTTGCTTAGCTTTGGTGTGAATTTCCAAACTCACTTTGCAATTTCAATCCTAGTGTTTGCAACATGCAGTATGTAAGGACCTAAGAGGAGAGAAAGTCAATGTTCAATCAGCTTTTTAATGTATGTATGTGGTGAGGTCTTTTGTTGTTGTTGTTGTTGTTGTTTTAATTACAAGCGCACAAATGGAGGGCGTAAAAAAACAAAAACAGGGCTTCCCTGGTGGCGCAGCGGTTGAGAGTCCGCCTGCCGCCGATGCAGGGGACGCGGGTTCGTGCCCCGGTCCGGGAGGATCCCACGTGCCGCGGAGCGGCTGGGCCCGTGGGCCATGGCCGCTGAGCCTGCGCGTCCGGAGCCTGTGCTCTGCGATGGGAGAGGCCACGACAGTGAGAGGCCCGCGTACCGCAAAAACAAAAACAAAACAAAAAAAAAAAAACAAAAACAAAACCAGGGTAGGATTTCTGGTTTGAGCACTGGGCAAATGCTGGGAAAAATAGAGAGAATTCCCAGTATTGGTGTATCGCTTCCTCTGCCTCTTGCAGACTGAGCTGGTCTAACACTTCCCTAGAAAACCCCTTGCCTTTGCCTGGCCTCTGCACGCCCATCGGCCCTGCTCCCTGTCCTGTGGCAGAGAGGAGTAAACATAAGTGGGTTCTAAGCCTTTGCTTTGCTCACCGGCCAGTGGGTGAGCTCACTATACTGGATACATCATTTTCTTGGCTACCTTTCTATTTTTAGTATTTTCCACTTTCTAACTATCAAAAACAATAATTCAATGAACATTTTTCCTTGGATTCTTAAGTCACTGATATAAGTTTTTCTCTGGAAGCCCATCTTCCTTATGATACATCCCACGCAGGACTGAAGACCAGAAAGTGCTCAGGAAATCCATGTGGGATAAATGAATGAATGAAAAAGTGAATGCTATTGAAGGATTGTTGTTTTGTACAAAATTTGCTTAGATTTGCTTATATATTTATCCACTTATTTGCTCACTATCTCTTCTGAGGGACTTTCCTCTCTCAGAGGATTTTTTTTTTTTTGGCCAGAAACTCTTCCTTCAGTGAAGGGCCATTGGTCATAAATGCTCTTGGTTTGTACTTGTCTGGAAAATGTCTCGATTGCATGCTCCGTTTTAGAAGATTTTTGCTGAATATAGTTTTAGGTTGACAAACGTTTTCTCTCAGGACATTTGTGATATTATCTTATTGTCCTCTGCATTTCACTGTTGCTATCCAGAAGTCAGCTCTCAATCTGTGATGGTTCCGTGAGAGGGAATCTGCCTTCCGTCTCTGGAAGCTTTTAGAATCTTTGTTTTCAGTGTTCTTCACTTTCATCCTGGGTATTTTCTTGTGGTAGGTTGAGCTTCCTGAATCCTGACCTGTCTTTCATCATTTCTAGAAAATTCTTAGATTTTTCTCTTCAAAATTTCTTCTTCCCCATTTTCACTGTTCTGGAAATTTGATCATAAGATCGTAAGCCTTTTCACATGAGTCTTCTTGTTTTTTTAATCTTGCTTTTATATTTTTCAGCTTGGTCTCTGTATGCTACATTTTGAGGCAATTTCTCCAGAATTATCTTCCTGTTCATGAAGTCTCCCATCGTCTGTAGCCAAGCTGCAATTTGACCTGCTGAGTCTTAAATTTCAATTATTATTTTTTCAATTTAGAGAAGCACTGCTTTTTAGATCTGCTTGTCAATTTTACCATCTCATATTCCTGTGGATAGTTTCTTTTATTCCTTTAAACAGTAAATGTATAAATGATACTGTGCCTAATTATTTGTGGGTCTGGTTCCACATTAACAGTGTTTTGTTCCCTTAAGTGTTTTGAGGTCTTTTTTTTTTTTAATTGTGAATTCATGTTCCTTGGATATTTATCTGTAGAAATTCTTCCAGTACTGGAATGAAGTTGCATTCTTCTAGAAATGATTCATATTTGCTTTACTTTAAAATGAATTCTAAGCTTGTGATTGGTTATGGACTAACCTGTGTCCCCCTCAAATTCATATGTTGAGGCCCTAACCCCCAGTGCGACTATATTTGGAGATAAGGTCTTTAGGGAGATAAGGTTAAATGAGGTCATAAGTGAGGAGCCCGAATCCAATAGGACTGGTGTCCTTATAAGAACAGGAAGAGACACCAGAGCGCGCGCTCTCTCTCTCTCCACGTGTACACAGAGGAAAGGCCACGTGAGGCAGAGAGAAGAGACGTCTCACCAGAAACCGACCCTCCAGGAACCTTGATCTTAGGCTTCTAGCCTCCAGAACCATGAGAAAACAATTTCCATAGTTTAAGCCCCTGCTCTGTGGCATTTTGTTACGGCCGCCCTTGCAGACAAAGGGTCTTTGAACTACAGGTAGAGTAATAGTCTGGTCTGCAAATGTGTGTGAGAGCTGGTTGGTGGTTACGGATCCCCAGGGGAGGTTTTTCTCTACCCCGTGCGGAGGCAGGTAGCAGTGGGCAGAGCTTCCTGCTGTCTCTCTGCAGCGTGTGCTTTTTCGTTTTCCCCGTTTCACACATATGGAACACATTCTAGCGCTTTGGGATTCCAGCTTCATTTAGACTCTCCTGTCAGACTTTCCACCACTGGCCGGCCCTACATTTTTCTTCTCCTTGGGAAGATGCGCGTCTGTCTGTGGGAGGACGAGTGTGGCAGACAGGTGCACGAGTACCCCCAGGGAACCCCACTTCCTGGCATCGTGCCCTGCTCCTCTGACATTGACTCTGAGTTTGGCCGCACGACTTGATTTGGCCAGTGGTCACATTAGCCCCTGTGACGCCAGCAAAGGCTTTAAATCTGCCTCCGTGCTGGGGCTTGTCCTCTTGGAAGGCTCCGCCGCAGAATCCAGTTGCCACGCTCTAAGAAGTCCGGGCTATCGGCTGGTGGACGTAAGGATTCACCCAGAGGCCACGGGAGTTGAGACAGCACACAGAGAGTCGGGCCACGTGGAGGAGAGCCAGGGCTCCCCAGCTAAGCTCTCAGCTGAAGGCAGTGGCGTGAGCTGCTCCATCAACCCAGAAGCAGAACCCCTCTCTCCCCGACCTCTTGTGTTCCAAGTGCCAACCCAGGCCCGGGCCCGGCGGGGGAGGCCTGCAGTGCGTGTGTCTTTGGTTGCTGAGGAAGAATGAGGAGAAATAGTAAACTGATGTTTTCAGCCACTGAGCTCTGGGGAGGGCGCTCTGCGGGACAGGTGACCTAGCCGATGAGAAGACCTCCGTCTCCTGTCTCCTCTGAGCTCAGGGCACACATGTCGGAGAATTAAAGGAGAGGCTGGTGGGGGAACGCCTGTCCTGGCTATTGCCTTCACATCCGCAGGTTTTAGGGATGCGTGACAGCTCCGTCTCTCACTCGCTGGGGACTTAAGTCGGCAGTGTCCCCCCTCTGCCTCCTTTTCTTCATTCAGACACAAAGGCTTGGACCAGTGGTTCTCCGAGTTCCTCGGGTCCTTTGCAAACCCAGCCTCCGGTGTTTCCCATCTTACTAGGACCTCAGGGAGCTAAGAACAGAAATCAGAAGTGCCACCCCTGGACTCGTGAGTTTGCTCCCAGCTGGGACTGGAACGCGCCTCGGGCAGGCACTGACCAGAGACTCATGGGGGGCAGCAGGGAGCCCTGCGCCGTCTTGGGAGGTTCTGCTGCCTTTTCCCCCAGCCAGGCCAGTGGATGGGTAGGGCCTCCGCACAGAGGCAGGGCCTTTGCAGCTGAGACCAAAGTGTGAGGGCAGCTGACCCTTGAACAGCCGGGAAGCCTGCCCCAGCACAGGGCCTGAGGGGAGAGCAGGAAGGGAAGGATGGCTTGTGGCTGAAGATGAGGGAATGGAGGGAGGACGGGTCAGAGTGGCGGCAGGGCCCATGGCGTGGACAGCCTTCGAAGCCATGGGGAGAGTCAGGCGCCTGCCTCGACGGTGATGAGAACGCAACGAAGGGTCCTGGTTTGTCTTCTGCTTTAGGAGATCACTGGTGACTGCTGGGTAGACACAGGCTTTGGGGAGGCGAGAGCGGGCGCTGGGTTAGAGGGGCCTCAGGAGCCGCGGGAATCGGGTCCGGCTCCCTCCCACCTCTGCATCGCCCAGTGGGCGGGGACCGGGGCTCAGCAGGGGTCGCCGGTAGGAATTTGAAGTGGGGATTCGGGTGTTCATAGATGTGGGAGGGGCTGGGGAAGGGAGGGCTGGAAGGGGGGGTCAGAGGGCCACCCTCGGGCGCGATAAGCTGGGGCTGGTGGGAGATGCAGGACGCCGAGCCCGTCCAGCGGCTGGACTCGGCTCAGGGAAGGGAGGGGGCGTGGCTCCTGGGAAACAGCCCCGCTGTGACGGCCGCCGCTGACCCGGAGGCTCCCTGCCAAGTGCCGGGGGTGGGGTCTCAGGCCCTGAAGGCCGGCAGGGCCAGCGGCCAGGAGGTGAGGCGACACGAAGCCTGCAGAAGAGCGGGGACAGCCGGGCCACCGGACAGCACAGGCACGGGCCTGTCATCCCCAGGGAGCACGGCCCCTGCCTCCTGCCCGTCCATCCAGCGGTAATCGGGGGCCGCGGCGGGCAGCAAAGACCCTGCTTCAGACAGGAGCACAGCGCCCAGCCCTGCTCCGCCGGCCCCGCTTCCCCCACTTGCTGGATTAATTTTCATTTGCTGCAAGCTAGCTTCCTTCACATGGGGGGATTCTGTTCACTTTCAGCTTCTGAGCTTCATACCCCGTGGCCTCCGTCATCAGAGGCAGGTGAAGTGTCCACTGTAGCTGGAAGTTCCTGGGTAACAGCTCTGCTGGGCCTGGGTCCAGTCGGCTTCCCAGCCCTAGGAGAGGGAGGGGGGCTGAGGATAGCCCTGGAGCCGTAGCTGCGGTGGGGAGGGGCGGGTTCCGGGGGAACCGGGCTGGGGCTGGGGCCTGGGTATAGAAACCCACCAATTCCACTGTTCCGCCACTGAGCCTGGGGGACTCAGGCTGGGGGGCCGTGAGCGCTAGGGAGTAGAGGCGCGGTCTCTCAGAGAGAGAGACGGACAGAAGCAGAGACACAAAAAGAGACAGAGAGAGCCAAAAGTCTAACCTGGAGAAACCATACCTGTTAGTAGTCCAAAGAGCAAGCCCAAGGCCAGGCTCAGGAGGCATAGACGGCAAGTTGGAGCGAACATGGGCACCAGGGGAGGGTCCCTGACTAGTGCTGGGCTGGAGGAGCCCCTCATGTTGTGTTGCAGGCGGGGTTCTGTGTGGTCTGACTCAGACTTTCTTGGCTGCAGCAAGCCTGGAGGGAAGGGATCAGTGACCTGTCCCTGAGAAGCCTGGGAAGTCTTCCTGGAGGAAGCAAGATTTCTTTTGTGAGTTGAGTCGGCGTTTCTTTCCTCTCTGGACTCATTGGCCCTCGTTTTTGTTCCTCATCGCCGCTGCTTATAAGGTAAAGAGATAGGGGTGCAAAATGCAGCCACAGCAGCAGGTGCCAGCGCTCCCCGAGCTCTCATTGTGATCATCAGCTTACGCAGGATTTAACGCTTCCACAACCTTACGATATTTGTACTGTTAAACCCATTTTATAGAAGAGAAAACTGGGGCTCAGATAGAATAAGAACTTGTCCAGGGCTCCACATCCAGTGAATGCTGTGACAACTCAAAAGCCTGACCCCAAGCTTGGACTTGTATCTCCTCACCGGTCTGCTGCTGGCTGGGAGTGAGGACACGATAAACACACACCTCCACAGCATCGCTCACTTTCCGGGAAGTAGGCCTTGCCTTTCCCTCCTGGGACTAGCACACTCTGCAATTACTGCTACAGGTAGTGCTGTCATTTCTTAACTCTTGTCAAGAAGATCAACTGGCTAGTCTCCGTGGTTCCAGCTCTCTGTGAACTTCAGTCATTTGGCAAATTATCAAGTGTTTCAGCCCAGTAATTATTTTCCTTGCTGCTCTCTTTAATTTCTCCTGTTCCCCTGCTGAACTTGTAAGAGAAGGGGATGAGGTGACCTACGGTAATATGAAATTCTGCGTCTCAGGCGCGCTGGGGAGATGCATGGAACCACAGCCGAGCTCTCCATGCACCCTGCTGAGAAGGAAGGGCAGGCCAAGGGGTTCCGAGGGCCCCCGGGGATGGGGGCGGGGACCCAGATCTGAATCTCTCCCTGACTGTGATGGCCTTGACACCTTTGAAAATATCAGGCCAGTTATTTTGTCAGTATCCCTCACTCCAGGCTGATGTTCCCTCAAGGCTGGGTCAGGCCCCTTTGACGGGAATGTCACAGAAGTGATGCCATACTTGTGGCTTCAACTTGTCCCATCATTTTGAACGTCTGGGTAGGATGGGATGTCCAGAGCTTCTTTACTTCCCATTTCGAGCAAATTTTGTGAGGAGATTACTTTCAAAATATGTAAATAGCCGTTGCTCGGGAAGGCCTGATTCCTTTAAGACAAGGGTATCTAGAAGCCAAGGGCTGGGGGAGAGGTGTGCTTGGTGTTAATGAAGTATGGCTGCCTGGTGGCATCAGACATTTATATGGATGTTTATTTCTAGTCCTATCTGTATGTATTGAAAACCATGAGTTGGGAATTCCCTGGCAGTCCAGTGGTTAGGACTCAGCGCTTTCACTGCTGAGGGCCTGGGTTCAGTCTCTAGTCGGGGAGCTAAGAACTAAGATCCCACAAGACATTCAATTCCAATCCAGCCCCAGAGAGTTTATTCTAGCTTTCACTCGTCCTGTATTTGTAAGTCCAGTGGTGAGAAACCTGACTTCCCTCCGTCCTCCTTAACATATTCATTTATTTATCAACCCTCCTGTATGTGAAATCTCCTCTATTCATTCCCACCACCTCCCCCAGGCTCTGACTTCTCCTGTCAAGCTGACCCACAACGAAGCTGCTCCCTTCCCCCCGTTTGGGTTCCACCCCACGCTGGCTGTCCCCATGCCAGGGTGCCCTCCTCACCCTTTCGGGCTCGGACACCTCACACAAGGCTCCCCTCTCAGATGGGCGGGTTGTCCTGTGCACACTGCTTTTCGATGATCTCTTTATGTATTTGTTTTCCCCACTGGGCTCAGCAGCTCTGCAAAGCTTGGAATGTATCTAATGCATCCTTATATACTGTTACTTGTTCCAATGCCAGGTACACAGAAGGCACTCAACAAATGCTTGTTGGGTGCATGAAGGAAGGACAACGTGGGTCACGGCTCAGAGGTGTGAAGGAGGGAAGAAGTGAGTGGGTGGGTACTGAGGGAGCAGAGCCAGGAAAGAGGCAGCAGGGGAGGGAGGCCAAGGTCAGACCACAGAGAGCTCAGGACTCTGTGGAAGGAGGCCATTCCCAGGCCTCGGGACAACAGAGTTCATGGGCATCTTTTGGTCTGAAAGGGACAGGTCAGCTCTGCACTCTGGAAGCAGCCCTCTGGCTGCCCCCCTGCGCCCCGACCCCGAGGATGCACTGGATGGGACAGAGAGGAAAATCCAAGGGCCTCCAAGCGGCCCAGTAGCGATGCCATTGCTACCTTCCACCCAGACTTTTTTTTTTTTTTTTTTTTTTTTTTTTTTGCAGTACGCGGGCCTCTCACTGCTGGGGCCTCTCCCGTTGTGGGGCACAGCCTCCAGACGTGCAGGCTCAGCGGCCCTGGCTCACGGGCCCAGCCGCTCCGCGGCATGTGGGATCCTCCCGGACCGGGGCACGAACCCGCGTCCCCTGCATCGGCAGGTGGACTCTCAACCACTGCACCACCAGGGAAGCCCCCACCCAGACTTTTAGTCCCAAGGTTCCTTCTGCAAATGGAAATGCAGGCCCTCTCAGATGTGGTATTTTTGATGTTCTCATGTATAAATGCATTAAAAGGAAAGCTTCTTTTCATACTTCATCTACTTTCTTGTACAATCTCAGCTTCATTTCCAATTCCCTACTCGAGTGTCCTCATTTCCTCCTTGATGGATTGTTTGATTCCATCCTGACTGACTTGCTGCTGAAGGAAAGCTCTTCAGGGCCGGGTTTTCTTTTTTTTCTTTTTCAGTCTTAGAAGCAGCTGGGGAATCTTGGTAGGGTTCAGTGAAGGTGGGATCCAGAGCCTGGGATCTGTTTTCAGACCCTACACAGCATCCTGCCCCGGCCTGGTTTGGGGCTGACAGTGGACACTTTACAAGAAAACTCAGGGGGCTTCCCTGGTGGCGCAGTGGCTGGGAATCCGCCTGCCAATGCAGGGGACACGGGTTCGAGCCCTGGTCCGGGAAGATCCCACATGCCGCAGAGCGGCTGGGCCCGTGAGCCACAACTACTGAGCCCATGTGCCACAACTACTGAGCCTGCTCTCTAGAGCCCGTGCTCCACAGCAAGAGAAGTCATCGCAGTGAGAAGCCTACGCACCGCAATGAAGAGTAGCCTCCGCTCGCCACAACTAGAGAAAGCCCACACACAGCAACGAAGACCCAAAGCAGCCAAAAATAAATAAAATAAATAAATTTTTTTAAAAAAAGAAAAGCATTAAAAATATATATATATCTCAAAAAGAAAACTCAGGGATAGGACAAAGTGTTACTGGGTGCTACGTCCTATGGCCATTGTCTCTGCTCTGATGAATCCATTTGCTTTCTTCTGGAGAGAAACGGTTATTATTGACTTGGCTGTTCTCCATTTTTGCCTTGACGTCTAGGTTGCTCAGGCTGCCATTCTTTCATTTATAGACACATCTTCCTTTTACAGACCAGAGACAGCTTAAGGATGCTGTCAAGAACCCAGGTCCTTTCCTTCTTTCTACTCCGTCTGCTTAGTGCATTTTGAAGTCCTCCATGTCATGGGGTTTCTGACCTCCGCACATAGCCAAATAAAAAATCAAGATTAGAAAAGACAGGGCTGAGGCTTTCTGTTTGTGCATCTGTATCTTATCAGAGAGAAATGTTCCTCAGAAGCCTCAACAGGTTTGCCCTCCACTCTCACTGGCTGGCATTGATCACATGACCACTCTTAGTGGCAAGGGAGCCTGAGAACTTGAGGACCTGCCTTTAGAACCTCTCTCATTGAGAAGCAGGTTTTGCTGGTCAGGAAGGAGGGAGAGAAAGGTAGCTATTGGATGCAAGTAGCTTCCTGTGGCCAGCGCTCGCGGGCCAACCCCCCTCCCACCCATCGTGGGAAAGGCTCTCCAAGGAAGTGCGCTTGATGGGGCCACTGGCTGGGGATGAGTGAATGCTCCTCCCTGCCTTGGTGCGCTCTCTTCCCGCTCGCTAGAGTACGAGCCACACAATTGCCTCCCCAGGGTTGAGGGCATTGCCTGCAGTAGGTGCTCAATAAATGTTGATGAAATGAACGAGACCGGGGCTGAAAACGACAGCTATCTGGGAAAAACCCTGTTAGCATCCAAACATTGCCAGGAAAATGCCTTTTGAAATGGACTTTGTTCTGGGGAGAAATGTGCCATAAGGTCCAGTTCAGATAACCAGACCAAGGGAGTAGCTGGGGATTTGGGACTTTATCAAATCTTCCCTGGAACCCGTGGAAATAGGGGATTGGTGGGGTGCAGGTGCAGCTGGGGAGAGTGGAGGGGCTTCCCACTTCAGAGCATGAGGAAGTGTGTCAACCTTGGGGATGTGGGTCTAATTTCTGTGACGTGGTGGGAAACATACAAGCTCGGGTTCACATTTGGCTCGTTAGCCACCTGTGCAAGCCTGGAAGAGACACTTACCCTCTCTGATCAGCGCGCTCGTCACCAGAAATGCGGGGATAATAGCAGCCTGCCTTTCCTGGCTATTTCACAGTCTACAGGAGAGAGCTCTAGAATAATTACCACGTACTGGGATCTTTCAATAAATGTTAGTGACAGTAATAACAAGGAATATTAATACTAGCTATTATTGTTCTTAAAAGCCAATTTGCATTTACTATGTGTTCAATGAATTATTCTGGCTGGTTTAATTTCCTTTTGATACTCAAAAACACAGGAATGTCCCGACTGCAGAGAGGAAGGCTCACTCAATGGACTCTGTGCGTTGAAGAGTCAATAAGGGCAGGGAAAAGGCATTTTTTTGCCTCACGTTTTTACGATCTCATCATCTGCTCTGGTTTTTAGATGGGAAAATGTGATTGTCAATTAAGAATCTGAAAAAGAGTTCCCTTTGTTAAACACACACACACACACACACACACACACACACACACACACACACACACCATAAGCACCATATTTCATGCTGTATCAGAGCTGCTGCCAGCTAGCTGAAATTTACTGCCTTGGGTTGCAGCAGAGAAAATTTGCAGCTGGATTAATACCCCTTTCTCTGGTAGTAAATCCATTTCATACATGTGGCCATATTTTCACCCAAGTGAGGCAGCAGTGGCTGCTATTTTGAAGTCGCTGTAGGAAAACCGGGGATAACTTCCAAGGCATTTGGAACCTCCTCTGTGAATAGTGTAGAATTGCAACATTTTCCTGGGGAGAGGCACTTTAGAAAGCTTGGCCCCTTCACTCCCAAGATGGGAAAACTGACGATGGGGCCTCTTTAAGCACACTTCATCTCTCCATCCGGCCAGTCCCTTGCCGTGGCCTCTGAGGACACAGAGGACCATCCAGAGAGCCTCCTGGGGCCACCCTCCTCTTTGCTTCCACACTCTGGGAGCTCTGGACTTCTCGTGGCCTCATACACACGCTTCCTCTGCCTGGCCTCTCTTCATACTCTTAGAGGCATCTTCTAGGTTAGACCCCTGTTGTGTGCTCTCATCACCCAGGACGTCTCAGGCAAGGCCCTCACGTGGACGTAATTAATCGTCACATAATCAGTCACTTAACGTTTAATGCCTGCCCTCCCCATTACTGTCTTCCTTATGGAGACACTAACCTCCCCGAGGACGAGCGTCCCCCAATCCCTTGCCCTGAGCATCGGTGTATCTTTGTGGAAGGAGTGAATGAATGATAGCTGAATGAATGAATGAAAGGGCCAGATGTGGGGACACACAACAATAGCGTCTGGGGGATGGGAAGTAGCTCGCTGTATTTGGAGTGGAAGGTTCTAGGGGCGCATGGAGGGAGGGGAGCTGCAGGAGGGGCAGCTGGTAGGGCTAAGAACACTGTGTCTTTCAGGGTCTTGTGAAGGTGCCCTTGACGCCGGGGTGATGTGGCACAGTTGGGGTGTGGGTTACAACAGGGCTTCTCACACCTTATTGTACGTGAGAATCCCCGGGGGATAGTGTGACAGTTCAGACGGTGTCCCGTAGGTCCACAGTGGGGCCTGAGGTACTGTGTTTGTAACAAGCACCCAGGACCACAGCTCTAGAATCATCCCTCCTGGCAGCTGGTGGAGGATGGCCTGGAGAGCAAGGAAGATGGACGCAGAGACACCAGTTAGGAGGTGATGGAGCTGGTCCAGGACCAAAGAGATGAGGGTGGAGGCAGAGCTGTGGGGGTGGAAGGAGGGGCTGAGCACTGAGGCTTGGAGGGCAGGCCAGCAGGACTCAGTGACCACCAGGAGGAAAAGGGAGTTGCTCCGTGTATCAGTGTCCGAGTTGTATACTCAGACGCTGAGTATCAGTGTCTGAGTTGCTGGTTGTATCAGTGTCTGAGTTGCCGGTTCTTGCATTTTTAAAAATTTATTTTATATTGGCCTATAGCCGATTAACAATGCCATGATGGTTTCAGGTGCACAGCAAAGCAGCTCAGCCACACGTATACATGTATCCATTCTCCCCCAGACTCCCCTCCCATCCAGGCTGCCACGTAACATTGAGCAGAGTTCCCTGTGCTCTACAGCAGGACCTTGTTGGTTTTCCTTTTTAAATACAGCAGAGTGCACATGTCGATCCCACACTCCCCAGCTATCCCTTTCCCCCCCACTCCCCCCTCCCCCGGTAACCGTAAGTTCGTTCTCAGTCTGTGAGTCTGTTTCTGTTTTGTAAATAAGTTCATTTGTATAACTTCTTTTTAGATTCCGCATGTAAGCGATATCATAGCTATTTCTGTGTCTGACTTACTTCACTCAGTATGACGATCTCTAGGACCGTCCACGTTGCTGCAGACGGCATTATTTCATTCTTTTTTATGGCTGAGTAATATTCCACTGTATAGATACAACACATCTTCTTCACCATTCTTAAAAATTAGTGTTTAGTGGCATTGACATCACTTTTCAGTGCTTGTGATTAGTATATTTTAAAATGGAAAGAACTAAAAAAAATTAATAAAATGGAAAGAACTCCATTTTGTTGAAAATAGTGGAGTATAAATCCATGCAGCTGCTCTCCACACCCCGGCCCTGGGGGCTCACACAAGATCCAAGACCCCAGCTGTGGGATTGGAACCCTGACCCTGAACCCAGCTCCCTTGTTTGGGACCCCGGCCTCCCAGACCTCTCTCCTCTTGGCCTCTATGCTGTCTCTTGGTCCCCGCCCCCTATGCCCTGTTTTAAGGAGATGGGCCAGCCAGGGGGGCCAGACAGTGAGTCCTGTCTCCTCCGTCAGCCTGCAGCTCAGACCCTCCTGGAGTCCTCTCTGGCCCAGGGTGGCCCAGATGCTCAGCCCCCCTTACCCCCCAGCATGATGTTGACAGCTATCTGGGCAGAAGCCGCCTGTGACAGAGTCTACTGGTCCCCTACCCATGTCTATTCTGCTCTTCCTCCCTGCCAACAAAATAATAAAACTCTCATTTTGTTAGAGGGAGCCCGGACCTGCTGAGAGGTTACCTTGCTCACCGCCCCCTGCAGATGGGTTTGTCCACAGGACTGAGTTCAACCAATGGACAGGCTTCTAGAAGTGCTCCTTGCATTCCCCATTTCCCTTCCTGCTACCTGGAATGAGGATGTAGTGGCCGGAACCCCGCAGCCATGTTGTATGGAGCAGAGAAGCGATCCGTGACCCCCCTCCCAGCTGCAGTGCTGTCCCCTTAATTTTTGACATCACTAGCTGCTCATGTGGGTCTCTTACATTCAGTCTTGGCAACTTGGTGTTTTTCTGGGGCTTTTTTTTCCACGAGAGAACCTCATTTCTCTCTCCACAGGATCCTTGACTGGTTCTGAACCTGCACAGGAGACTTTGGGCCTCTCAATTCCCTGCTCTCCCTTTGCTCTGGGAACACCCAGCCCCAGTTCTCCCCATGGCCCACAGATGGCTGCCTCCTGTCTCCATTGGCAGACGGAGCGGCCCAGGTGTGCCAGGCATGGGGCTAAAGTTCTCACCTATTGTGGGCCAGTCATTAAACTGCTCCTAGGGATAAGAAGTAGTTGCATTTCTTTACTGGTGGGAAAGTGGCCTCCAGGAGATTATATAACTTCCCCAGCGTCCTTCATTTGTTCACTCAGTAATTATTTGTGGAGCTTCTACTATGCACCAAACACTGGTTTTTTTTAAAATTTTTTTTTGTTTATGGTTGTGTTGGGTCTTCGTTGCTGCACGCGGGCTTTCTCTAGTTGCGGCGAGCGGGGACTACTCTTTGTTGCGGTGCGCAGGCTTCTCACTGTGGTGGCCTCTCTTGTTGCGGAGCACGGGCTCTAGACACATGGGCTTCAGGAGTTGCAGCGTGTGGCTCGGTAGTTGTGGTGCACGGGCTTAGTTGCTCCGGCACGTGGGATCTTCCCGGACCAGGGCTCGAACCTGCATCCCCTGCACTGGCAGGCGGATTCTTAACCGCTGCGCCACCAGGGAAGTCCCCTGTTTTAATTGTGGATGGCACCCACAACATGCCACTTTCTGAGATAGAGGAGACGCAGAGACACAGGCTTGGTCATGCCATGTCTGAGTCGAGTTAGGACACCCAAGGGGGATGCTAGGTGTGCCTCTGGACACGGGGGTCACCCGGCAAAGCCATGACGGCATCATGAGTGGAGCCCAGCTCTTCTCTGCCTGGTGAGGCCTTTGGAATCAGGTGGGACCACAGGGGAGACAAGAGAGAGGAGGAAAGAAAAAAACCTCCTCAGGCAGGTCTGGCTCAATTTGAAAATAAATAACCAGTTTCCTAAGGGGAAAAAGGCAAAAACTTTTCAACCACCTAAAATAAAAGATCTCAATCTAATTCTCTATCCTCCTGACAGCTGCGGTGACGGCCTCGTCAGAGAGTCAGTGACCACACCGTCCGACTTGAAGAGTTTTCTGCTCTTATTTCGGAAAATGAAGGTGCCTCGGGCACCGTGAGTTTGGCGTGTGGAGCTGGGGCTGTTTCTATTGACCTCTCTGTGCCTTAATGGCCCGGCATTGATTGGAGCTATCGACCTCTTGGTTTCAAATAACTGACACGGTTTCCAATGGATCCAGATAATTAAGACTTCTCAAAGGGCGACCAACAATTTGCAATGCAGTGTGGGCAACCCACGCTGGTGGACATGAAAGCAAAAGCTGGTCCTGGTGGTCCTCTGGTCCTCGCTAATGGAGCCTTAGAAAAATCATTTTGCCCTCCTGACCGATCTTCCCCAAGTTATCAAGTGACCGAGGGGAGTGATTTTCATTGACTGGAAAACGCCTGGGGCTGGCGCACAGCACCGAGGAGTGTGGTCTGTTCCTCAGATTCATCCCTCGGTCGCTCACAGGGGTCAGGCTGTGGAACTCCCAGGGGGTCCACTGTAAGAGGTCTTCCTGCTTCGAGTCCCTCTCTCCTCTAAGGCAGCCTTCTCTCTGTAACCAGCATGATCTTCCTGGGGCCTTTATTCGTCTGCTTTCACACCTCCGTTGTGTTCAGAATGAACTGAAGTCCAGGCTCCCATGGAGACTGGCCCCAGTTCTTTGCACCCGCGCATTCTACATCCACACCCCCTGCCCAGAACCATGTGGATGCAGTGAGTGTATATCCTTACACCTTGACTGTGGGCTTGCCTGTGTGAATTTCTTTAGCCAATGGGATGCTAGTGAGTGCATCTCAGATGGAGGCTTGAAACGTGCTTGCGCGGTTGGACTTGCCTCTTGAGGTTGTGATCTGCAGAGAAGAGCGTGCCCTGGGTGGCTGCGGGTCCAGGAGGAGGAGAGACATGTGGCGGAGCTGAGCACAGGGTACATCGGCTAAACAAACAGCACCGTAGGCCACGCTGCAGGACTGAGCAGTGTGAGAAGGTGACTGTTGCTGTAAGCCACAGAGTTTAGGGAGTGCTTGTTACACAGCACGGTGTAACAATAGCTGAGAGGTAATGACCCCATTGCATTATGGTTATTTATGAGTTTGTTTCCCTTCTAAGACAGATATTGAAGGCAAGGACCACACTCTTCCTCACCCCGAATACAGCCCAGGGTCTGCTATACAACGGGGCTCAGAATTTGCTTGTAGAACTGAAACAACCATGTGAGAAGCAAACCAGGAAAGGAGAAATACCTTGGGGAGGGGTGCATTGTTTATACAACAGGTGTAACAATGACAACAGTATTTATTGAGCACTAGCTGTGTGCCTCGTAGTGTTCTAATGTTTTTAAATCTATTTTCTCATTTAGCCATCATTACCCTTGTTTGCTTTTCGGGTGAGGAAGCTGAGGCTCAGTGAAGTTACGGGGTTTGCCTGTGGTGAGTGACCACTAAGGCGAAGGAAGGCCCACGCCTTCCGGCTCCTAGCTGAGCATCCCTCCTTTCGTGTGTACAGTAAGGACCGGCCTGCCCCACCTGCTGGGACAGAATCTTCCCAGTAAATGCTGTAGCTCACCAACTAGAACAGGGTAGAACCGGGATTTGAGCCGGTTTCTTTGTTTTTCAAAACCCGGCCGAGTTGGGGGCGGGCAAAAGCCTCCAGGCACAGAATGAGGGGGAGAGGTTCCTGAGGAGAGGGGGTACAGAGTGCAGTGCTCCGTGGGGCTGTGCTGGATGGAGCAGGGGACGTGGAGGGGGGCAGGGCGCTGACTGACTGGGAGATGCTCCCTTGGGCCTGGGTTGGGGAGCTCTTGGTGAGCACCTGGGTTTTATTCTGTCTCCTCTTGGGAAAGTCTCGGCCCCTGAATATGCAGGAGTTAAACACAACCCTCATTGTCAGCTTGCTGTTCTTTGGATCTGCTCTGTCCTGAGGGGCCTGGCTCCCAGGCTGACCTGACTTCCTGGTCTTTGATCACAGCCCCTGGAACCAGCTGAGATCCATCTCTGTTCAGGAATCTGCCTCCCAGGATCTGGCTGGTTCATCCGCCGGCGCCCAGAGCCCAGCGCACGCCCATCACAACAGCGGACAGTCACCGAGCACATGCAGGGTATCTACCAGCACCCTCCCTGCCCCCCGCTTGACTCACTTGAGCCTCAAGGAGCTATCAATCCCACTTTACAGAGAAGGAAACTGAGTCGTGGAGGTAACTGTCAAGGTCATGCACTTGGTAGGTGTTGGGGCCAGAATTTAGCTCCAGGCAGCATGACCAGAGGGCCCAGGCTCTTAAGCACCAAGCCATGCTTGTCAGATGAATACAGGATCCGTCTCCCGTCTCCCCTCTCCTGTCCTCGCCTTCCTTTCCTCCTTCCCTCCCCTCCCTTCCCCTTGGGTACTCAGCTCCCTACAGGAGGCCTTTTTGTGAACCAGCACAGGTGCCCTTCTGTTGGGCAGGTGCACCTCTCACCACATGGTGCGTGGCTTGGGCAGTGGGAACTGGGGCCTGGGTTTCAGCTCTCCTCAAACTTTCCTTCAGGGCACAACACTGCCCCCCCTCCCCCTGCTGTTATGGACTGCTGACCCTCTGGTTTGGTGTCTCATGCGTGGCTATCTTCCAACCTCCCCCCCCAGATGGCTGTTGCTGACATCTGTTGCTGCCCCCATCCATGGTGGCGTGGTGGGCAGGGAGGACCCACAACTTTCTCCCCAGTCCCAGAATCCAGGCTACAGTACAAGGGTGGCCCTAGCTGGGCACAGCAGGGAATGGGGCAAGGAAGGCTTTATGTTGAGATTCTACACCATTTAGTTTGGAAAAAAGATCACACTTTAAGTTTCAGATGTCATCTTGGAGTCAGACAATTAAACTGAACTCCTGACCAGCCCTTCTGCTAAACCTTTTTGAGAATTAACAAATGTTGCCTGTTGCTCAAGCCTTCTCACTGCCCTTTGCTGAGAGTGTCCCAAACCGTGATAACAAAAACGGCATCCCTAGAGCCTAGAGCTGAGCAGTGCACAACCTGTGCAACTGTATATGGCAGCTCTGACCCTGACGAGTTGCAATGTTTTTGAGCCTTGTTATCCTCACCCATAAAGTGGGGTTTTATAGTCCTGAGAGAAATTGGTTAAGTATTAACTGATATATTATTATTGCTGTTATGACTTCAATTCTGATGAAAATGATTAAGATGCTGATGAAGACACTGGTATTTAGGAGGATTTATGCTTTTCCAATGGGGTTCCTTCCAAATTTTCTAAGTGCCTTGGTACAGTCACAAAGCAATCATTATTATCTGCATTTGACAGGTCGGAAAATCGACCCATGCATTATTTCATGACTTAGGATAAGGCCATCAGGAAAACCAAAAGTACCACATCAACTCCCAGAGTTCTCACTCAGCTTCTCATCATTCCACATCTGGCCTCCTGAAGCCGTGGGGATGGTGGTGATGGGGACAGTGGTGGTAGTGATGTGTGTTCTTGTTCAAAATGTGCTTTTGTTGGAAAGGCTTATTAAATTGCCTTCTGTCACTGTTCCAGATTTATTGCTTTAATTTATTTTGGCTTTTTATACACAGGAGCTGCATCTTCCTTTGTTCTACCTCAGTTTCAACCTGCCTGTAGGGTATAAAAATATTTATATTTTTATATTTCACCCTCTATAGTTTTCTTCTCTGGTGACCGATGTTAAGAAAATGATTTACTTTGGACTTGTGGGTCAGCAGAATGTGAAGCTATCTGTGTCTGTAGTACTCACATGTTTACAGATAAAAAAACACATGGACATGAGACTAGACTACTGAAGACCCCTGGAATCCTGACAGACGAGGCACGATTTTCAGGAGAAGCTCTCTTCTTACCTAGACGACCGTCATCTCGTTCTAGATCACCCAGTATGGCAGAATTCTCCCTCCACCCCCCCGTGCGACGCCCACTCCCCAGGTGGGTCTCCGGGCCTCTGCAGAGCCCTCTGGTCACGGGGGGGTCAAGTCTGGACTCTGCCCTTCCTCCCGGCTCCGCGGGGGCTGCCCATGAATTGACTACACCATCTCGGAAAGAGCGGATATGGTCCTCAGCACAACGTGCCATTCGTAACTTTTATAAAACACACAAGTACTAATTTTATGTGGGGAAGCCACTGCGGGAAGGAGAAAGGTAAGAAAATAAGGAGGGAAGGTAAGGTGGCAGGGAGGGAAGGGAAGGTGGCAGGGAGGGAGGAAGACAGACCAGAGCCTGAGGATCTGAGCTTTGGGAGACAAAAATCACGAATTCCTGTTCTTGCCGTCCTTGTAATCTTCTCTGCAGGAATGTGGACCTGTGCCCCCCTCCCTCACCAGCCCAGCTCCTGTCCCCTCCCCCAGCCATCCTTGCATTGCAAGGATCCTCCTGGGCCAGTCCCGCGGGCCCCTTCCTCAGGCACGTCTTGTCTGCCCCCAGCGGGACGGGTCTCCCTGTCTCCCGCTTTTGCCTTCAGAGCACCTACAGCGATAAGTCTGGGGCCCACATCACATCCTCCTTGCCCTCCCCCACCTCCCTCCACCAGCCTGGGCGTCAGTTCCCAGAACTCAGGTGGGTCTCGGCGCACAGTGCTGAGTCCAGGGCTGGGGTCTCAGTCTCTCTCCTCCAGGGCTCCCCCGAGAGCAGCCACATTGGAGAAGTGGGATTGAGTTCATAGTTGGGGGCACCCTGGAGCTGTGGACGGTGCTCCGGTCTCCCTCCCACCACGTCTCTCCGGCTGACCTTCCAGGAGGGTTTCTGCCTACTTCTCAGGGGTCCCAGGAGCACTGGCCCCTGCTCGTCTGCACTGACCTCCCAGAGGCATCCCTGTGTGTGTCCTCTCCTCCTTTCTTTCCCTGCCTGCCCACCCTCCCTCCTTCTGCTTCCTGGGATCACATCCCAAATAAAGTCTGTGCACCCAAGGCCTAGTCTCAGCTCTACTTTTGGGGAAATCAAAAGACAACACTATTCTCATGGTATGATTTTACACGTAGGGGCTGCCTTGTCAAATGCATGTTAGTTTCATGAGTCCATGAGCTCCTTGGGGGCTCCATGGGTCTGCTTTGCCCATCACCGTATCCTGAACATAGTCCTGACACATAGTAGGTGCTCAATAAATCCATATAACATGAATGAATGATCACTGTACTGTGAGGTCATGATGCCTCATGGCGATGCCATTATCCCACTTCCTGAGAAAAGCAGTTGCAGGTGGTGACAGCATCAGATGCCTGTTCTTTGTGTCAGTGTGACCTGGCTTTTCTGGATGGTATGGGTTGGGTCTGACTCTAAAGGGAACTAGCAGGGGCTTCCCTGGTGGCGCAGTGGTTGCGCGTCCGCCTGCCGATGTAGGGGAACTGGGTTCGCGCCCCGGTCTGGGAGGATCCCACGTGCCGCGGA
>NC_041228.1:6222798-6228704 GCF_002837175.3 Physeter macrocephalus | reverse complement strand
CGCCCCGGTCTGGGAGGATCCCACGTGCCGCGGAGCGGCTGGGCCCGTGAGCCATGGCCGCTGGGCCTGCGCGTCCGGAGCCTGTGCTTCGCAACGGGAGAGGCCACAACAGGGGAAGGCCCGCATACCACAAAAAAAAATAAAAAATAAAATAAAATAAAGGGAACTAGTGTCCTAGGAGGTGACCTGGCCTGAGAGCCCTGCACCCCATCCTGGACACAGGCCCACAGCCCTGGTCCCCCCATGCGTCCCCTTTTGCAGCCTCCTCTCCTACAGTTCCTGGTTGTTTCCAGACTCTCCACTTTGTTGATGAACTTCCTCCCAGTGGACTGCATTCTTTCTGCAAGAGGAAGCTTGGTCTAAATTTTCTGGCTACTCCCTGCCAGGGACTGGGCCACGAGCAGACCCACACAGCTCGGAGCAAGGTAGTCTGTGTCTCATGGCCACCCCTGCACCTCAGTGAGAGAGGAGGTCTATACTTCGACATAGGCAGCCCTCCCCCTGAGAGCATCCCACTGTCTTCACATCTGGTATCTACCACCTTGGCCGAGTTCAGACTGAATCACCTCCAAGGAACAGCCTCCTTGACTCCAAGAGTTCGTGACCTGCACTAGGTGGTCCCAACTCCTGCCCCTTGGACTCAGCCTCGCACATCAGGAAGCCAGAAAGGAGGGCTGGAGCGGTGGGTTTTTTGTTTTTTTTAAATTTAATTTTTTTTTTGGCTGCATTGGGTCTTCATTGCTGCACGCAGCCTTTCTCTAATTGTGACGAGCAGGGGCTACTCTTTGTTGCAGTGCGTGGACTTACTGCAGTGGCTTCTCTTGTTGCAGAGCACGGGCTCTAGGCGTGCAAGCTTCAGTAGTTGTGGCTCACGGGCTCTAGAGCACAGGCTCAGTAGTTGTGGCACACGGGCTTCGTTGCTCCGCGGCACGGGAGATCTTCCCGGACCAGGGCTCGAAACCGTGTCCCCTGCATTGGCAGACGGATTCTTAACCACTGCGCCTCCAGGGAAGTCTGGATCTGTTTCTTTTACTTTAACCTTTGCTTCCCGTTGCTTTTGTTCACTAAAAGGATACTGTCTCTACATCTCTACATAATGGCCTGCCTCGGGGAAACCCTGCCCCTCTGCCTGAATGTTAAAACAAAGTGCCTTTGTTCAGGGAAACATCCAGACCCTGTCCACGTGTGGATGGCTGCAGGAAAGAAGAAATTAACACATCCCCTCCCTGAGGCTGGCCATTCCAGGGATATTTGCAGAACTTACGGGCCTTTTTACTTTACTTCCTCATTTCCTCCCCCTCTCTGTGCTATAAAAGAAACTGGCATCCAAACCCCGACAGGATGGTTATTTTGAGATTTTAGTCTTCCGGCTTCTTCCCTGCCTCCACACCTCTCCCTGCCTCAACACCTCGTCTCCGACTCATTGGCCTGTCGTGCAGCACGAGCTTGGACTCGGTAACACAAACAGGCGGAATAAACAACAAGCCAAAATGCAGAGCAAAACCAACCACAGCCTCCACCTGCAGGGACTAGCACATTCTGCCTGATCCCGGAGAGAACAAAACGCACACACCTGCGTGGCTCTCGTTCCCCTCCGGGGCTGGAACGCCCTACCTCGAGGGAGGAAGCCGAGTGCAGTCCCCTCACCGGGGCTGTGTGAGCGGCAGGGGGCAGCCCAAGCTGGACGGGGGCGTCTGCTCTTTAAAGCCGGGCTTGCAAACCCTTTTCTGTAAAGGGTCAGGGAGTAACTGTTTCAAACTTTGTGAGTCGGGCCGGAAGATCTCCTCCTACCTACTGAGCTCAGCCACTGGCGCAAGAAAGCAATGACAAGCCATCAGCGAGCGCGTCTGGCTCTCTCCCAGTCAAACTTCATTCGCAAGCGAGCAGACCGGGTCCCCTGGCCTCACCCTGCCGCCCCCTGTTCTAGGCATCTCAGGGCTCCCACCCCGGCCCCTCTGATGCGTGGGCAGGTGTGACCTGCCGCCCCAGGACGCGCTCGCGCGCAGCTGGCGGGAGGGCTGGACTCTGACCTGGGCTGGGGCAGTGGCCGCCCGTCTGAAGGGTCGCCTGAACTTGTCTGTGCGCCTTTCCTTCGGCACCAGAGCACGAGCCCTGTGAGGGCAGGACCCTGTCCCGTGGGCCGTGGATTCCCGTTCCTGGCCCTCCACTCTCGACTGTGTGCCCTTAGCCAAGGGCCTCAGCCTCTCTGAGCTAGGCTCCTCTGCCAGCAGAAAGCACGGAGAAGAGGTGCCGAAACCAGCGCAGGGCACGGGGGGAGGGGACGCGGTGGCTGAGCTAACGTCGAGGGGCTCATGTGAATACGGAGGGAGGCGGCTTCAGGCAGAGGAACCAGCGTGGGCACAGGCTGGGTGGCATCAGCTTTGCTGGAGACTCTGCCTTTATAGAACGTTTTTTTAAAAAAGAAAAAACAGTAAGAGAACCTCTTGCATTGATACTGGCCCATCAGCGCCTGCCCACTTCAAGGGACTCGTGAGGCCCCTTTGACAAGGTAAAGCATGCGCAGCTGGGACCCAGGGGAAGGTAAGCAGAAGCTGGGAGTCAGCGTCTGGTTGTTTGCTGACTCCACGAGCTCTTAGCCCTTCAGGTGTTTTGACTTGCTGGAGCTAATTTGCCAGGGGAAGGGGGCGGGCATGAAGGTTTTTGCCCTGAGGCCTGGGCTCTCCTCCCAGCTGTGAACCAGGGCCGAGTCCTGCCGGGAGGGACGGGCCCTGGAGACAGGATGGAAGGCCCGCAGCCTGCATGCAGGGGCAGGGGAGGCTGTGTAGCTAGGCTCTGCTCCTACACCAGCAGGAGGGCCCGGCCTGGCACGTCTTTGCTAGCGGAGAGCATGACCCAGAGTGTTGGCTCCTGCAGCCCCGTGTAACACGGAGACATGGGCCAACGAGCCAGAGAAGTTTACTGCTAAAGGATCCAACTGCGTCATCATCCCCTCTGACTGTGAGGCCTGGGAAAGCCAGTCAGAAACCTGCTACAAATCTGGGAGCTACGCGGCTCTGGCCCTTTGGTGGGTGTATTAGTTTCCTAGGGCAGATGTAACAAGTTACCACAAAGTTGGGTGTCTTAAAACAGGAGAAATTCATTCTCTCGCAGCTCTGGAGGTCAGCGGTCTGAGATCAAGGTGCCCAAAGGCTTGGCTCCTGGATTCTCTGAGGCTCATGCCAGGCCTCTCTCTGGCTTCCGGTTGCCGCTGGCAAGCCTTGGTGTTCTTGGCTTGTAGATACATCACTCCAACCAGAGCCACTAACTTCACGTGCTTTCTCCCTGTGTCTCTCTCTGCCTCAAATCTCCCTGTGCTTTGTCTTATAAGGATCAGTCAGTGGATTTCTGGCCCACCTTAAATCCAGGATGATCTCATCTCAAAAAAACTTCTGCAAAGACTATTTTCAAGTAAGGTGAACGCACAGGTAGGGAGTTGGGACTTGGACCTATTTCTTTTGGGGACACAATTCAACCCACTGCTGTGCATGTGTGTCATCATGAAGACACCCTCCATCCCCCGTCTTTCCCTCCTCCTCCCCTTGAATCCCTCCAGGTGTCCTCTGGATGTCCCCCTCTCTCCAGAAACACCCCAGGCCTGACTCTAATTCTCCCTTTGGTACTTCTTTTGGGGTCTTCTGCATGGGTCTCCACTGGGAAAGACATCCCATTAGTCTGATGGCCACAGCACAGTGTCCTGGGGCTGGGCTTTTATTGAGGCTTAGGGGATGAGAGGCCGGCTGACGAGCCTCTCCAGGAGGCTGATGAGATCAGAATCCGTTACCTCCCTTGTAATTTACTTGTTCCGAGGAAAGACTTTTCTCTGGGAGTGAGTTTTCCCAGAAGAGATTTTTTAAAACAGCCTAAAAGCTCTTCTCAAAAACCACACCTAAAAACAGAAGGCTTCCCTCTAGCCATCTTGATTCCTGGCAAAGAAAAAAAACTAAAAAGGCAAAGGAAAGAGCATAAACCGAGAAGGAAACACATGAAGGTGGATTCTAACTGCTGGACTCGAGGGGCCAGGGCTTGTCTGGTGGGGGGCATGCAGACGTCTCCCCCTTCTGTTTTTGTCTGGACTGGTTTTTCTCTATTTTTTAATATTTTTTATTTTTTGCGGTACGCGGGCTTCTCACTGTTGTGGCCTCTCTCGTTGCGGAGCACAGGCTCCGGACGCGCAGGCCCAGCGGCCATGGCTCACGGGCCCAGCCTCTCCGCGGCACGTGGGATCCTCCCGGGCCGGGGCACGAACCTGCGTCCCCTGCATCGGCAGGCGGACTCTCAACCACTGCGCCACCAGGGAAGCCCTTCTCTATTTTTTTAAAGAGGGGGAGAGTATTATTAACCCTGTACCACTGGCTTTGGGCAAGTTGCGGTAGTCACTGGGGCCTTGGTCTCATCTTCCGGAAAATGGAAGTAATAACACTCGCTCTGCAGAATGGTCTAGAGAGTAAATAAGATTGCAAGAGTGTCCAGCACAGTGCCTGGCGCATAAGCAGTGCTCAGTTGTATTTATTGCAACCTTTTAATTTCATGAGCGCTTGATGAAATGGGTGTAATTCTCTTTTCCATAGATTTGAACACGTCTCACAAATGTTACATCACTAGTCCAAACTCGCCCAGCTGGGTGGGAGAGAACCCAGTTCCTGATCGCCTCACCCCTGCCCTCTCCTCATCCCCTTCTTCCTCAGCCCTTCCCTCTCTCTGTAAAAGCAGAGTTTATGCTCGGGATTGGAGCAGAGATGGACAGAGGTCACGTTGTGTACAAAGCACTGGATTTGCGGCCAAGAGCCTAAAGTCCAAGTCCAGACTCTGCATGGAGTGAAACCTGGGCAGGGCCTCCCTGTCTGGCCCTCTTTTCCTCCCCTGTGACCAGCTGTGATAGGACCACCCACCCTGGCCACCTCTTGGGCTGCAGTGAGATCATGCAGGGGGTGTGTGCCCTGCTCTGTGCAGGCTGCTGTAGGTGAGGCACAGAGCCTTACAGTCTCCCTGCCTCATTTCAAGCCCAGGTGTCATCAACATACTTTGCCCATCACTAGGAGCTGGAGATGGCCCCCACCTGCAGGCAGTTTTCCAAATCCTCATTCCTGACTCGGCACTCCGCTCTCTAGAAAGGAGCTATTGCCAGTTTTTCTTGTCTGCTTCCTTCTCCCCCAACACCAATTATCAATGATAGATATTTTTAGTTTTTATCATTTAGTGTTCCTAAAGGGAGAGAGAAATCCCCCCCCAGACCCCCCCCCAAGACAACACGCAGTCCTTCATGCCACTGGACCTTTGCACATGCTGTTCCCTCTGCCTGGAGCACCCTTCCCCCATACTTCACTTAGGTCCTACCCACCCTCCAACCTGTAGCTCATGTCGTTTTCCTCTGTACCCCTGGGCTGGCTGTGGCCTCCCTGCTTCTTCCAAGCTCTGTGCTGGGGGCTCTCGTTTCCTGCCCACATCAGTCTCAACTCCACCCATCTTTGTCCCTGCGGTGGACAAGCTGTATCAGAGGGACCCACTTCTTCTGTGTTCTCAGTCCCCACCGCCACGGGGCGGAGAGTGAAGGAAGGTGGCGTTGCCCACCCGTCTCTGCTCCAGGCAGCCTGGAGGACCAATCCACGGGGGTTCAGAAACGCAAATCAATTTACGTCTGCTTCAATTTAAGCCCATATTCTGGTCTAGTGGGGACAGGGCTGTTTCTTAGCCAATAAATATTAATAAGAAAAATAAACCAATCTTCTAGGCTTCCTCCCCTCAACTGCCACCCCAGAATCATACATTATGTACTGCCCCAGTCCGTTTTGACACCTGTGATAAAGTGGGCTTCAGATTTGGAGAGCATTTCTCCTGAAAGGCTGCAGCACTGCGCGTTTCCCGTACAGTCACCCCCCCCCCACCCTTTCCTGTCTAGGAGTGAGACC
>NC_041228.1:6185716-6222722 GCF_002837175.3 Physeter macrocephalus | reverse complement strand
ACCTTTTCCTGTCTAGGAGGAAGACCTGACTAGAGGTTTTCTACTCTGGGGCCTCCCGTCACTTTTTCTGACAAAACACTGACTTAAAAAAAATTCGACCCTTACCACAAAAACCTAGAAAAAATTTTGTCAAGCAAGCAGGACACGCTCCCCGCAGGGGCCAAGTCGGGCTGTGATCGACCCCCTCCAGTGACCCTTGTGCGTGGTCTTCCTCCTGCGGGGACCAGCCCCCTCGTTGCCCACCGATCCCCGCCGACAAAACCCAGCCGCTCGCTGAGGGCCCAGGTCAGGATCTGGCTTCCTCCATGCCTCTCCGAGCGTCATTCCCTGTTGCCTCCCTTCGCTCCCAGAGACAGTCGGGACTAACGAGACGAATCTTTTCTCATCTTCCCTGCTCTCCACCCAGCTGGTTCCCCTCTTGCTTCTCCCACTGTTACCCACCCAGGGTAGCTTTAGCCCCGAGCTCAGCAAGCCACAACAGAGGTTTTCCCGAGACAGATGGACGGAGAGACAAGAAGACGGGAGGATAGATCAGAAACCCACCTCCCACAGGCCAGGGGCTGAGGTATTTATGCGCTGAGGACTAAGGCAACAGGGAAGTCCCGGCGGGTGGGGGGAGCGTGGGGAGCGTGGGGGGCGTGGGCGGCGTGGGCGGCGTGAGAGGAGGGAATTGCAAAAAGGTGCGGCAATCGTCGTTCTGCGCAGGCGTAACTAAGCCACGGGCCCCTGCACGTTCAAAAATGGAGGCGCTTGGCAAGAGCGGAGGGTGGAGTTTTCTGCCCTCTGACGTCAAAAGGTCACTCAGCGGGCACTCGCGCATGCCCAGTGGGAGGGTGCGTGGTCCCGTGCAGTCTTAACCAGCTCAGCTCCAACAAGGCGCAGCTGAGTCCACGTTCCAGCAAAACCACTCGGGTAAGCATCTTCTGGTTTACGCTACTTGCGGCCTGGAGGACGTGCAAGTCTTTTGTAGACGACCTTGATGAGGGAAGGCAGGGGAAATGGATTTCATCTCCACGGGTCACCACCGCCCCCAGTAGGTGTTAGGTGCCTTTTTTTTCCATCCCCAGTGCTGCCCACCCTCCTCGCACTTCCATCCTGGCTCACCCGGGCTTGCTTTCTTCTTCACTGAGCTATTGCCTGCGTGAGCAAAGTGCACAAACCCCGGCTCTACCTCCAGTGAATTTTTACATATGTCTACACCTGTGGAACCTCCAGCTCGAGACAGATTTCCAGCACCCGTGCTGCTCCTTTGGGCCCTCTTGTTGGTAACCAAGGGCTCAATTATCTTTATCACTTACATCAAGGTTACTTTCACCTGTTTTTGAACTTCTAAATAGAATCAGAATGCACTTTTTTGTGTCTAGCTTTTCTTTTTTTCATCTCCCCATTATGTCCATGAGATAAATCCGACTTACTGTATTTAGAAGTAGATTTTTTTTCGTTATGATGAAGGGTTCCACTGTGTTTGCTCTTTTGGGTTGCTTTAACAAAATACTGTAGACCCAGGGTGCTTGTAAACAAGAGAAATGTACTTCTCACAGTTCTGGGGACTGGAAGTCTAAGATCAAGGTGCCAGCAGATTCAGTGTCTTGTGAAGGGAAGCTTCCTAGTTCATAACCATGTTTTTGTCTTTTTGCTGTAACCTCACATGGTGGAGGGAGCAAGAGGTCTCTTTTATAAAGGGTACTAATACCATTCATGAGGGCTTCACCCTCATTTCCTAATCACCCCTTCAAAGACCCCCACCTCCTGATACCATCACATTGGGGTTTAGATTTCAACATATGAATTTCAGAGGGACACAGTCTATAGCATCTGCTAAGGAAGAAAATCTATCTATATTTATATCTTTATATCACACGATTTATTCCTTCTACTCGTAATCGGCATTTAGTAATTTCCATCTTTTTGTTATTATGCATGATGCTATGAACATTCTTGTGCCTGTCTTGGTGGAAAGAAGTTTTCATTTCTCTTAGGGACGAAGCCCAGAGTAGAGTTTCCAGGTCATAGAATATCTATGTTTAGCTTTAGTTGATTTTGCCAAATAGTTGGCTAAAGTGGTTGAACCAATTTACACTCCCACCAGCAATGTAGGAGAGTAGAAATTATTCCATATCTTCTACACTTTGTTTTTGCCTTTAGACTTGTGTGTGTGCGTGTGTGTGTGCATGTGTATGTTTGGTCCATGTAAAGAAACTGAGTTTTAAGTCTTTGCATTGTAAGAATTATTTATATATTGTGGATATGAGTTTTTTTTCATATATATGTGTGACAAGTATCTTTTCCCACTCTGTGGCTTGTTTTATCACTCTCTTAACAGTGTCTTTTTTTTTTTTTTTTTTTTTTGCACGGTACGTGGGCCTCTCACTGTTGTGGCCTCACCCGTTGCGGAGCACAGGCTCCGGACGTGCAGGCTTAGCGGCCATGGCTCACGGGCCCAGCTGCTCCGCGGCACGTGGGATCTTCCCGGACCGGGGCACGAACCTGTGTCCCCTGCATCTGCAGGTGGACTCTCAACCACTGCGCCACCAGGGAAGCCCTGATTAGTTTATTTTTAAACATAAGAAATATTTTCTGTTTACTCACTTCTAAGATGCACGTCTCCCCCACCTCCCACTCATTTGAACATTTTTGACTTGTGGTGTATTTTACAGTCAGTGTGGTGCTGTTTCCTTTCCCCCTGAACCACGTCTGTTAAGCTGATAGTACATTCTTCAATTGGCAGCATCTTAGCGCTGAGGAATACGTATCCATGCACACTCCGTGCGAGGCTGGGTACTGGGCAGTTAGCCCCCATCAGTGACCGTGGTCCAGACTCAATGCTTGAGGACAAGAGCTCCTCAACCTTGGTATGATTGACATTTGAGGCTGGATAATTCTTTTTTTTTTTTTTTAGTGGGGGATTGTGAGAGACTGTCCTGTGTATTGTAGGATGTTTAGCAGAATACCTGGTTCACACATATTAGCTGCCAGGAGCGTCCTCATCCCAGTTATGACAACCAGAATGTCCCCAGACATAGCCAAAGGTCCCCTGCTGTGGAAAAACACCCCTAGTGGAGAATCAGTGCTCTAGAAGGTAGCTCCCTGGGTCATCACAATCTTTGGTCTTCTTTCTCATGTCACTCATCCATAAACTGGAGACTTACCCAAATTGAATTCAGGCAATTTTTTTTCTCCATGTGCCCTGGGAATTGAATAATGACCACTATTTTTAGGGCACTTACTATGTGTTAGACACATACTGTGCTCTCTGCATACCCTTAGCTCGCTGAGTCCTGATACAGAAGGCCGGGATGTATGAAGAGGGGTTAATAGTGTAGGCTCTGGCACCGTCTGTCTGGGGTTAACTCCTGGCTTGTCACTGTTGGCTGTGCATTCTCATGCCTAGGGTCATGATCCTCTCTTCTGCCTTGCTTTCTCCATCCATAAAATTGGAGTGCTAATAGTTGATGTTATAAGAATTAAACAGTTAAAACATTAGAAATGTTTTGAACAATACTGGGCCTATAAGAAGTACTCATAAAACTCGGTTTTAATTCTTAAACTCAGTGATGTAGGTGTTGCTGTCTCTATTTTTCAAATGAGGAAATTGAATCGGGGAGGTTAAGTGGTCCACGTTCACACAGCTAGGCGAGTGGCAGAGCTGAGACTCAGTCACTGTTAGACCTGCTTTCAGCGCTGATGGAAAAACTCGGGGAGCACACACGTGGCTGTCCTCCTGCGTGTCCGCTGTGCCACACTTTCTGGCCGCAGCATTTGCAGGTGGCTGGAGTCTGAGGCTCGCACGCACTACCTTATCCAGTCAGGGTCACCGGGGGTCACGGGTTAGAACATTTGGGGCGGCCCTGCAAAACGAGATAATGGGAAAACACCATGGACTGTGAACAGGGTAAATGAGAAGCACGCAGAGAGAAAGGTGGAAAATAAGAGATGAGAACCACTATAGGGGAAATACACTGGCACCCAGCTGGGGCTTAGCTGGAGACCAAGGTCAGTGTTCCTTATTCTCTGTGCGCTTTGAGTCTGCCCTGTTGAGCGTTTGGCCAGTTGTGGCCTGTCCACTGGCTGTGGCTGTGTCCCCTTCCTCAGGGTGTGCTGTGTGTGGCTCACAGGGTCATCTGTCTCACCTGCACGAAGATGACCTGCCCTGGGCTTGGAGCCACTTACTGCTGTGGACAGTGCCTTCCCGTCCCTGTGTCACCAGCGTGAGTGCCCTGCGGTGCTTGATTATGGCTTGTTTCCTAGAGGGAACAGTGATGGCATGTGATTCTCGTGGGAATGCTCTGACTTAACGTCTCACTTCATGGTGAGGAAACTGAGGCAAAGGAGAGTAAGGTGCTTGAACCCAAGTGCATATGGTCAGTGAGGGGTGGGATTAGATCATGGCACAGGCTCTGTCGCTCTTCCCGCCGCTGTTCGTGCAGATGGATAGATAATACATAACCATAATGCGTGACGTATTCATTCATTCATTCATCTCATGAAGTTACGGGCCCTCAGTATGTGCCAGCCACCTGCTGAACGTCCTGATCCCGTCTTACCTGAACCACTCACTGCATTAGCACGTGAGCCTGTTGAGGATCCGTGGAGAACCTAGACCTGGTCCTGTCGTCGCGGGGCTCCCGGTTTAGTGCTTGAGCCACCCTGATAAGTAACCATTATTTCATCTGACAGTTGTTAAAATAGACACAAGGCAGGGTGGGGGCAGTGGCTTGTCAGTTGTTGTTAGATGTGCGTCTTCTTTCTGCAAGTGGACGGTGGGTCCCTTGCAGGCTGGGAACACATCTCCTGCACTTTTCTGGTGCCCTACTAGGGTCAGCTTAGGCTTAGACTATCATAACTTGGTCAGGTTCAACTGGTGTCTATGCCAGGACCTTTTATTGAGCATCTACTACGAGACAGACACTCTGCTAGATACTTCACATGAGGTATCTCACAAAGTCCTCACAGCCACCTAGAAAGAGTCTTAGTCCCATTGTACATATGAGGAAATTTAGGCTCAAAACTTTTGAACTGATTAGTTTAAAATGTTACAGAGACTTCATGTTTCCTACTCAATATCCATTCTCCTTTCTTCTTTAATGACAGCAGCCATATATATATCTATATATATCTGGACATGGCAATGTGTCAAATTATAAAAGTGTATTTTACATTCTCTCTTGCTGATGAGAATGGCCAGTGAGATGTGGCAGGAAGTTGTTGCTTGAGGCTTTTGGGGGGAGCTCTTTAAAAGGAGATAATTTGGCTCAGAGCAGCATCCTTTTCCCTGTTCTTCCTCCTTGCTGGGGACAAGGATGTGATAGCTGGAGCACTTACAGACTTCTTGCACCATGAGGGGAACTTGAGAATGGAAATCACAAGTGAAGAGCGATGGGGAAAATGATAGAATAAGTCTGAGCCCTTGATGACTAGGGAGCCACCAGCCCAGCCTGGGATTGCCTACCCCAGGCTTATTTTAATGAGAGGAAAATAATTACTGTTTCATTTACTACATCATTTAGGTTTTCTGTTCTGCACAGCCAAGATGATTTTCTAAGGTCCCACTGCTAGTAAGTGGTAGAACTGGGATGTGAAGTGAGGTCTTTCTTAGGTGAAAGCTCATTTTATTAATCACAATGCCGTTTGTTCTCTTGGAAAACATTACATGACTGCCACTGTGCCAGCTACTAAAGACACCAAAATAAATAAGACCACATGATATTTGAATGATAACATACGCTAGAGGCACATGATAGGATGGCTAACTATCTGGGTCACAAAAGGAAATTGCAGACTGAGTAATATTAGCAAGGATTTTAAATGTTTGAGTTCATCAGCAAAGTGGAGTAAAAAGGCATCTAAGACAGAGGGGATAGCACATTCAAAACAGCTAGATGACTCGGGGTTATGTTCAGAGTGGATAGAAGGCAGAACTTGATAAACATTATAGCTGGCTGTCTTTTAAATGGGCCGCTTTGTTAGCGTGTCGTCCTTCGCTGTGTAACAAACCACCCCATAATATAATGATTTAAGACAACACATATTTCATTTGCTTTTACTCCCATAGGTCAGCAGTTGTGGCTGGGCTCAGCTGGGTGGTTCTTCTGGTCTTGTCAGACCCTTCAGGGTCCGGAATGATGGGCAAAGATCTTGGCATTGCTCCAGGAATGCAGTGTTTTCTGGTGGTCCTTGTATTAGAAAGCATAGTTTATCATTGTGTTTTCTTGTTAACCAGCTCTGAGAAGTCAGTTTGTCTTTTTCTTGTTTTTCCATTGACCAACACCTAGCATCTGTCAGAACCTGTGTAGGTCAATGATTGCAAATTATTTGGGGAGGAGAGAGATTCTGAACAGTGGAGCAATGGGAGAGGCATTTTGTAAGGTATTAAAGTTTAATAATGGCTCAACATTTTTACCCCAAATTTACATCTTCACTAATGCTCTCCTTAGGTGTTGTTGTTTTTTTTTTTGGCTGCATTGGGTTTCTGTTGCTGCGTGCGGGTTTTCTCTAGTTGCGGCGAGCGGGGGCTACTCTTCGTTGCGATACACAGGCCTCTCGTTGCGGTGGCTTCTTTTGTTGCGGAGCACAGGCTCTAGGTGCTCGGGCTTCAGTAGTTGTGGCACATGGGCTTAGCTGCTCCGCGGCATGTGGGATTTTCCGGGACCAGGGCTCGAATCCGTGTCCCCTGCATTGGCAGGTGGATTGTTAACCACTGTGCCACCAGGAAAGCCCTCAGATCTTGTTTTTATATACAAGATATTATTACTGCTCTTAACATTTTGTGAGGCCTGCAGATTGCACAACTACAGGGGCTCTCTTTAAGAAAAATGCCACAGGATTGTGAACAGAAAATTAGACATAAAATAAATATTTATTTAGAGCTGGAAAAGAAATAAGTTATACAGATTGAAAATCTATAAAATTCAATGTAATCTCACAAAAATCTAACCTAAATTTAAAAAAAATATTAATAACTTCCAGGCACACATCTATAACAAGTTTTCCCTAGATTTTGGGTGCATATACTCTTTTATTGTCTCTTCACAGGATGACAACTGCATAATAATTTTTAATGAGAGAATAGAAAGCTTATTCAGTCTTTCTTCTAGCATGGTAGACTAAAATAGTTTTTATTCATAATTTAGAAAATTTCTCTTCAGTATCCCAATCCACTGCTGGTCCTGTCATGTAAGTTTTTAGGATTGTTACCAACTTCAGGAAAAACTCTATTTAACTTCTTCCCTAGATGGGCTACAACATGTATGGACATTTGAAGTTTTCTTGTGTAACAACTAAATACTGAATCATCTTTGAATGACTGAGGTTCAGTGATTTCCTCTTGTAATGGTATATTTTGAGTTTTGTATGACCTTATTGATGTCAGCATTTTGTTTCAGATCAGCCAGGCATTTGAATATCTCCCCAGTATATTCAGATGATCCACTCCTTTAGGTTGATCAAAATATAAAACAATTTAAGAGCCTATGCATTATGTCTATGAGAGTCACTCTTCCTTCTAATGAACGACCACATTTAGTTTTTGTTATAATTCACTCCTAAATGTCAGATTAACTCCTATTGCTTTTCTTCCTTCATTTTTTCATTTTGTTTCCATTAATTTTTATTTGAATTTCCTCTCCTCTACTTAACAAATGAAGATGATAAACTGGATGTTCATAAACATCCAGTTCAGGAGCCTGTATTTCTTATTTGTTTTATGGAAACATTCCAGAATGCCTTTTCAAATTGCAGCGGAAATGGTGTATTGAAGCCTTATCAACTTTTTGAATACATTCTTTTTTTTTTTTTTTTTTTGCATTTTCTTTGTGCTCAGATTTCTCTTCTGAGTCTTCAGAAGTGTATGTCAGAGTCCTTTTAGTGTCTTTATGTCCACGTGCAAGACTTGAATAGCTTTATAATGGCCAGGCCATTTTATGACCCTTAAAATCTTTAAAGAAAAATCCAAGTTGGCATGTGTGGATAAAATAACACATCTACAATTCAAATCTGAAAAGAAAACATTTCGCGTAGCAGAATACCACAGGCATCAACAACCTCAGCACCAGGGAGGCAGCTTTCTCTTCAGTAGGTTTAAGGCAATGACATGCTCACTGCACACATTGTGCCATTTTTAAATGTTTTAAAAGCGCACGTGGAGTCCTTTGTTCTCCACAGTAGCCGTGTTTTCCTGCGACTGACCATGGATAGCATTCAGGGATGGGCTACAGTAGTCCCAAACTTGTTTCCCTTAGGTTGAATGAAGTCATCGATAGATAGTTGTCAGTTCGCAAAAAAGTTAAAATTTTCTCATAGGATTTTTGTTAAAAGACTAGCACACAGTACTAGCCACAGCTCAGTGTCGGTTACATCCCAAGTAGGACCTATAGTAACGGAGTAGTATAATATTTAGGGGGTGGTTTATTTGATATAGCTCTCTTTTTCCCCACCTGGATGTTATTAATTAATTTTGATTGTCTCAATAGTTACATTGATTTATTACATTATATGAATTTCATGTGTACAGCGTTATATTTCTACTCCTATAAACCCTAGAATGTGTTCACCACCAAAAATTTAGTTTCCATCTCTCACCGTACAGTTGGCCCCCCTACCCACATGGTCCTCCCCCAGCCCCTCCCCGCCCGGTAACCACTACTCTGTTCTCTGTATCTATGTGTTTGTTTATGCTTGGTTTGGTTTGTTCACTTATTTATTTCCCACTCAAATGTGGAATATAAAAAAATGAATAAACAAACAAAAAAGCAAAATGTTTAATACCTCTCTTAATGGAACATGATTTATAACCAAAACAGCACCAAACCATACAGGACACACCTATAAGACATCCTATGGGACAGCTAAGATCTCAGAAGTTTGGTCATTAATTTTTTAAGTACTTGTTTCAGAAACATTTTTATGTCCATTTTTGTTCTGTTGGATTCTTTGTATTTCTCTGTAATATGATGCTTCATATTACTGTGATCATGATATTAGAAAAAAGTTATTTTTAGTTAAACCTATATGAATAAAAATACCGCCCACTGTAACAGTCTATCACGAAATATCACAGAAGTTACTGAAGTTGATGAATTCAGCAAAGGGGAGCTACTGTTGACCTTCATGCCGGTTTTGTCACTTGTACAACTTGTGTCTTACTTTGCTTTTTTTTTTTTTTTTTTTTCGCGGTACGTGGGCCTCTCACTGCTGTGGCCTCTCCCGTTGCGGAGCACAGGCTCCGGAAGCGCAGGCCCAGCGGCCATGGCTCACGGGCCCAGCCGCTCCGCAGCACGTGGGATCCTCCCGGACCGGGGCACGAACCCGCGTCCCCTGCGTCGGCAGGTGGACTCCCAACCACTGCGCCACCAGGGAAGCCCTTACTTTGCTCTTATTTTCATCTCCCTCCTGACTTTGTTTTCTCTTTGGGAGTGTCCTGATTTTCCAGTTTTTGTTATCTTTCAATTGTCATTTTAATTTTATCCTTTTGGTTACCAGGATTTTTTTCTGCATCTTTCTCATTTTGTCCATCAGAATTTTAATTCCTGTTGTGTTATAACAGTAGAGTTTTTGACATAAAGATTCTGCCAGTCTTGGCTTGTTTAATTTTTTTTTTTTTACTTCTACTAAGATATTTCCCATCAAATTTTCATTTTGCTTTGACCAGTGCTTCTTAAAATGTATACAATTATTCTGAAATTAAAGCATACACAAGAGCAATTCAAATGCTTTTAAAAACTGCCTTTTAGCTTTGTATTGAGCTGCTCAATAGAGGAATCCAATTATTCTTCCTCCTCATCCATTGACTTACTGATGAACGACGTGTAGGAGATTGTCACTTGTTTCTTCAGGCTGTTTTTCTGTGTCGCTGACAATGTTGCGTTCTCTTTAATCTGGAACCAGCAGGCTTCCTCAGGACAAGATGTGTTGGCTGTGGTAGATGCAATCCAGTATGTTAGGATACATGAAACACACAGCTTCTCACACAGACACACTTGCTGTGATTGTTATTCTTTTATTGTTCTGATACTGGTTTCCACTCTACAAACACAGGGTTTCTGAAAAATTCTATTTCGTTTCAAAGAAAAACGCATACGGTACATTTATAATCGTAACTTCTGAGATTTTGAGCATATTTGAGCATATTGCTGACAGGAGAGGGCCTCTGTTTTGATGAGACAAGGAGAAACAAACTTATAATTGTTCACAGTTGATGACTGGAAATATTTTCAGCCCTTGGAAAATTCTGGCTTCTGGCTGTGTACATTTCAAACCTTGTTTCTCTCCCACTAGCTACACAGACCCAGAGCACGGATTCCTATCAGGGTCAAACCCTGAATCTTCAAGTCACCGTGCAGGGTAATTTGGCACAGAGGGAGGTGGAGACTCCTAGAAGTTCTTCCTCTACCAGGATGGCTAGCAATAACTCAACTATACATGGCAGTGACAGCAGATCACATAAATAATATCAATAAGTCCCCACTAAATATATTCCCAACTCAACCTCCCTTTAGCCAGACCTCCAAAGCACTGGGGGTAATTTATCACAGCAAAATGATAAAAGGCCCAATCAGTCAAAGAAAAGGGTACACGGGGAAAATTCAGAGGAAACCAGGAACAAGCTTCCTAGCATCCTTTCCTAATGGGGTCACACGGGATGTGCTTAAATCCTCCAGCAATGACTTGTGACATACATGATGATAGAAAATCCTAAATAAAAATTTAACAGACAATTCAGCTGCACAGTAAAAAAAAAAAAAAAAAAGCACAGCATGACAATATGGCATTTATTCCAGTAATCAAGTGTGGTGTGTTATAAGGTAATATTTTTAATTCATCATATTGGTAATTCTAAGGAAAACAACTTATGATAATCTTCATAGTTGCTGAGTAGGCATTAGGTAACACTGAAAATCCATTTTTAACTTTAAAAAAGTGAATAAAAGAGGAATTCATGATATTTTCCTAACTTGGTAAATGGTATTTCTTTTGTCCCAAAGGCATTTTCAGGATGAATGTGAAACGTTCCCACTAAATTCAGGAAAAAGACAAGGATGCCATCACTCCCATAATTTCTCATCATACCAGACGTGTTAGTAAGATAAAGAAATTATATGTACAAACTTGGAAGGAGGAGGTGAAACAGTCAATAGTTAAATATATGATTATATACCTGAAAAATTCAAGGCAGTTAACAAAAATGAATAAAAATAGTAAAAATAATTTAATAAAATAGCGTGATTCAAAATTAATATCTAGAAATCAAGAAACTAATTGCATATATATATGCACACACATACACTGCTATGTATCATAAGCTATTTATTACATTGTGATACATGAAGGAAGAAAATTATCAGTGGATTATGAATGGCCTCGTTTAGTCCATTCCATGTTTCCGAGTGCATTCCTTCTGCCACTTTCTCAGAAACCGTGTCAGCAGGGAACCAGAGGTTCTGTATCTGCAGGAGGCCCGATTCCCCTCAGATGGAGCTCCTCGCCTGCATCCTTCCAGGCTGCAGGTCTGTGCCTGCGCAGCAGTAGAAATTCCGGAGCCGAGAAGAAAGCTTCCCACTTGGAAGTGGAGACATAGAGGAAAGGGCTGCAAAAGGCCAGCTCAAGGAGGGTTTTGAACGTCATGGTGAAGACCCTGGGCTGAAGGCAGTAAAGCCATCGAGGGAGCTGGGGGCAAATGTGGAGGCAGAGAGACCAGTTCAGAGGCTCCTGTAGGAACGGTCCAGCTGAGAGCTGATGGGGGGGCTCATCTCTTGTAGCCATGATAGAGAGAGAGAGAACAGATGGATAAAAAATATTTAAGAAGTGAAGTTGGCCAGGTTTGGATAGTTGGTTTGGCCTATGTTGGAGGGCAGAATCTAACTGGTGCTCTGTCTTTAGAATTCATCCTTCTAATATGGTTATTAGAATTTTAATTATTATTGTTATTTTAATAAATTGACAGAAATCAGAAGCCAGTGTTTGTATCTTGATAATTATAAAAATGCTTCACAGATCCCCTCTCTGTAACTGTGCCCCCTGTTTCTGTGGCTTTTACTATTACTTACAATTCACAAGAAATGTCAGATACCATCCTAATTCTTCTTCCCGGGGATGTTTCAAGTCATTGATGGAATAGAAAACTGGGAGACAAAAATAAAGAGCGAATTCCTAGGTAAACATTGAAGTGACAAGTCTGGGATGAAATGTTTAGAATTGGAGTAATTGCCACAAAGAGCCCTGGAGTTTGTTCAGCTCAGTTTTATTAGTTTTTTCTTGCGTGATCTGTTGGGGTGCTCTAAAGATACTGTGTGCTTTTTCGTGAGCATGAGGCTACATGTTATTTTGCGAAATGAGAAAAAGAAAAAGAAATGGTAGGTGCATCCTCATGCTTTTCTGCACAAAAACATAAGAATGCACTTTACATTTTTCAGTGATATTTTATGAGCAATTGCCTACCCATTGACTTGTGAACTTATTTTTGCCCAATGAGCCATTCACGACGGGCACTGCAATTGAGAAGAACAGAGACTGAAGTTATCCTTTAAAAAGTCTTGCTACACTGGAACATTAAAAAATACGTATTCATTTGGGAAGCAGACTTTCACAAAATTAGAAAATCGTAACTTTTCAAAGTCCTTAATACCCCAGTCCTCAACTTTTTTTGACCCGAGTTTCACAGACAATCAACCCAGGCTGGCAGTGCAGTTTATCACCAGTGAACTTTGCCACCTGGCTTAATTTCCCTTTCAGCTTGACTTGGTAATACTATCCGCCTAATGGAATCCCATCTCCAAAATTTCCAGTCATCCCTGCGTCGCACAATGGATGAAGCTAAGCATGTTTTAAAGAGACTAAATATTACAGTGACATAAAAAGCTTCGTTACGTGTTGGTTAGGAGTATTAAACATCCGTGACCTGGGGGAGGAGAAAGGCAGAGATTAAGTTTGTCGTTTGAGTGAAAACCAGGTGATAAAAACAATTAGGGCATTAATGGAGGAAGATTCTGGGCATTTTAGTACCACTGACCTTTCCAAGCCCACTGCTTCTCTTTGCATCGTCTCTTCAATTGCTGCGTCTCCTGAGAGGGGAAAAGGATGTTAGGGGATTGGATGGAAATTCACTCAATTTCTTCAGTGGAGGAGGGCCGCTGCTCCATCCCATCACCCAGGGGTTTGTGTCTCTGCAGGCTCGTTTCCTGATCAGCGAGCCTCTGAACCATCAGGACCCACAGCTGTACTGCTTGATACCGTGAAGACGGTAGCGTCTGGATGACCAGTCTGATTTTTTTTTTTTTTTTTTTTGTGGTACGCGGGCCTCTCACTGCCGTGGCCCCTCCTGTTGCGCAGCACAGGCTCCGGACGCGCAGGCGCAGCGGCCACGGCTCACGGGCCCAGCCGCTCCGCGGCACGTGGGATCCTCCCGGACCGGGGCACGAACCCGTGTCCCCTGCATCGGCAGGCGGACTCTCCACCACTGCGCCACCAGGGAAGCCCGACCAGTCCGATTTTTAACCCCCACTAGTGCATGCGTTTGCAGACCAAGCTTGGGGGCTGGAGGAAAGAACGGATGTTTAAAGACGGAGCTGCTGGCAGTCCGTCTCCACCACTGGCTGTCTGTATGAACCTCTGCAAGCGGCTTACCCTCTTTGGAGCCCCATTTCCTCATCTGTAAGAGGGAGGCGATGACATCAAGGTCTGTGAGATCAAATGAGACACATAAACAAAGCACCTGGAAGAGTACTCAGGACAGTCTCCATCTCTTTCCACCTCACTTTCTAGATTCCTGTGAAGACCTCTTTCTCTATGAGGATATTCATTCACTTATTCATTTTCCCCGCTATGTTTACATAGTACTGACTATGAGCCAGGTACTGGGCTACATGAGATTCAAAGATAATCATTAAAATGCGTATTTTCTTTAGTAGGTTCTAGTTAAGTTGATCAGAGAATGGAGGGAATAGGATCAAGTTCATAAATTTGAGCTGAAGATGAATCACTTAATTTTGTTTTGTGTTCTTGCTTCAAATGTCTGTTAAGAGTAACAGCCATTTAATGAGCACCCGTTACAGCCTAAACACTGTACTAAGTGTTTTAAATGTAATGCTTGTTTTCATTTAAAAAATATTAGTTTTGATTATATAACAAGATTCATCATGATTACAGAAGGGTAAAAGTGAAATTTGGGATATATTTGAAGACAAAAATAATGGCTTAAAATTTTTCTTGCAAGAACCACTGCCAAAACATATCCATTTTTAACATTTGGGTGTGTAACTTTCCAGAACTTTCTGAGACTTTCTAATTATATACATAACTTTGTATTAATTTTTGTATGTGTATATATGTTAGAAAATGCAAAATTTTGAAAACAAAAATGGAATCATATCACGGATTTACAGCATGTTTTTTTCTGTCAGTAGTATATTAAGAATCTCCTTTTGTGTTCTATAATTCTTAACTGGTTATATGTTTGTTTCCAATTTTTATACCGCAAGCAATTCAGAAACAAATGGTTTTGCACATACATCCTTTTGTGCCGAGCCAATGATTCCCTTATGATCCATTCCTAGAACTAGAATTCCTGGGCTAACTTTTAAAATAAAGTGTTTTTATGGCTGTAGCCAAATTTGTCTCCAGAAATGTTTTGCTTTTTACACACCCACCAACAATCCATAAGAGTGCTGATTTCTTTGCAGTTTCACCCTCATTTTTATTGTTCTTTTCCATTCCTTCAGATGTAATAGCTGAAGGTATTTTCTTACTTTAGTTTTTATCTCTTCACTTACTGGCTAGGTTGATCATTTATTGGCCATTTATGTTAACCTTGCCAATTCCTTTTTTAAACCGTTAAAAAAAACTGAAGTAGAGTTAATTTACAATGTTAGTTTCAGGTGTACAGCAAAGTGATTCAGTTATATATACATTCTTTTTCAGATTCTTTTCCATTATAGGTTATTATAAGATATTGAATATAGTTCCCTGTGCTATACAGTAGGTCCTTGTTGCTTATCTATTTTATGTATAGTAGTGTGTATATGTTAATCCCAGACTCCTAATTTATCTCTCCCCCTCCCACTGCTATCACCTTTGGTAAACCATAGGTTTGTTTTCTATGTCTGTGAGTCTGTTTCTGTTTTGTAAACAAGTTCATTTGTATCATTGTTTTAGATTCCACATATGAGTGGTATATTTGTCTTTGTCTGACTTACTTCACTCAGCAGGACAATCTCTAGGTCCATCCATGTTGCTGGAAATGGCATTATTTCATTCTTTTTTATGGCTGAGTAATATTCGATTGTATCTATACACGACATTTTCTTTATCCGTTGGTGTACATCTGCTGATGTACATTTAGGTTGTACGTGTCTTGGTTATTGTAAATAGTACTGCTGTGAACATCGGGGTGCATGTATCTTTTCGAATTAGAGTTTTCTCTGGATATATGCCCAGGAGTGGGATATATGCTGGATCACGTGGCAAGAAATCTGAAGTCGGCAGTTGTTGCCAGGTCAGTGTCTCTGCGTTCCTTTTGATCTTAACCCTCGTGGCTGTAAAATAGCTGTTGCAACTCTAGTCATCACAGCTGCATTCCAGGCAGAAAGAAGGGGAGAGATGTGTACATCTTTTTTTATTAAGAAAGCCAAACAATTCTCAGGACCAGCCCCAGAAGACGTCTGCTTCAGCCTCAGAGACCAGAACATGGCCATACTTCTCTAGGAGAGAGGCTGGGAAACGAGAGACCACGGATATCCTGATGGCTGGGGTCAGTCACGATCTATTCCTTGGGTTGTGTGTTTTTCGCTGCTCCAAGCCAAACTGTCTTCTTTATCAAGCAAGGAGGGGGCTAGAATTTGGATGACCAACTAGCACAGCTTGTTTCCTGCTGGTGCCCCTCTGGGCAGGTTTAGGGTTAAGATGCTTGCTTTCCATTGTCTAAAATTTAGTGTGCCCCTCTCATTGGCTGTCCTCTCTTCTCTCACCTCTCTTGTCTTTATAGGTTTTGATTTAATGAATTCCCTTACTGTCATTCTTTCAGGGTTTCGGGAAGTGGCAGCTTTTAACTGCAAGGCCAGAATGCATTCTACTTCTGCTCTGGGCCATCAAAGCACTACTTTTGCCCTCCGTTTTAAAATTTTATTTATTTATTTATTTTTGGCTGTGTTGGGTCCCCGTTTCTGTGCGAGGGCTTTCTCTAGTTGCGGCGAGCGGGGGCCACTCCTCATCGCGGTGCGCGGGCTTCCCACTGTCGCGGCCTCTCTTGTTGCGGAGCACAGGCTCCGGACGCGCAGGCTCAGTAGTTGTGGCTCACGGGCCCAGTTGCTCCGCGGCATGTGGGATCCTCCCAGACCAGGGCTCGAACCCGTGTCCCCTGCATTGGCAGGCAGATTCTCAACCACTGCGCCACCAGGGAAGCGCAGCCCCTGCCCTCCGTTTTTAACAATATATTTTTTCAGAGACGACTTTACACATTCCCCGGGGGCAGGAAGGTTCCCTGCTCACCCTTCCTTCCCTTCCAGAACCTGACCGAGGGCCTGGCTCACCGCAGGTGCAGAGAACATCGTTGCTGACCGGAGCCACTCTCGGGAAAGGAAACCTTCCTTACATCTTAATTCAGGGCCGCCAGGTGACAGCTTTGCCAGTGTCTTCTCATCGCTGGCCTCTACAGAACTGTAAAATGGCAAATCCTGTCTTTTCAAGAGGAAGCAAGGAAAGTAATAGAAGCTCCTAGGGGCAGAGTTTCAGAGTCCAGAGCCAGGCCGAGGTATATTTTTAGTTCCAGACTTCTGAGGCGGCAGATTGGAGTTGCGGCTGCAGGGAAGGAGGGGGCGGGGTGCGGCCCCCGCCTGCCGGGAGCTCCGAGGAGCTGAAAAGCCCTCAAAGCACGTGGCTCTCCGCCCGGCGGGCGGGGAGGGAGCCGAGCATCAGAACAGACTCACCTGCCCGGGGCCTGAGGGGTCCAGAGTGGGCGTGGCTCCCTGCGCAGTTCCACCGTGGACTGTGTGCAGGGCAGCAAAGGGAGAGAGCGCGCGGACGGTCGTTCAGGGCTCCGAAGGGGACTGCCTCACCTGGATTCATACGATTGGGGCCTCGGAATCTTGACTTAAAACTCAGCATCCACCCAACCCAGCCCCCGTGTAGGAGTAATAGTGACATTTAATAAGCCGTACACATTAACAGTTTGTAAGCTCTCTGTTACACGTACACATCCATGAAACCATCACCACGACTGGCATAGTGAACACATCCGTCACCTCCGGAGCGTCTTCCCGCTCCCTTGTAACCTTCCTCGCCACCCTGCCATCCACCAGCAGCCACAGATCTGGTTTACATCGCTGCACACGGAACACAGTCTGATAACTGATCTACGGAGCTGATGGAAAGACCCTGCAAGCATGTCCATGCTTCCTCATGGACAGCTCCTCTTGACTCTTTTCTTTCCTGGGTATGGACATTTGTCTTTGCAGGTGAAATCACTTTTGTTGAAAGCTGTTCGTTTTCAACAATATAATGTGGCTGCTCTGGAAATGTGACTCCCCTCTTGCTAGGGTTGACTGTTGTTACTCTTTGTTGCTGTTATTGATGCTACTTGTTTATTTCGTGACTTTTCTGGACTAATCTTCTAACACCTGTATTTCCTGTCCTGTGCCGCCACTGAGGTCTGTGCCCACTTAGCTCCATGGTCAGTTGAAGATTGGACAGAGATTTCCTCAAATCCTTGAACCAATAAGTCTCCTGCTTTGCCAAGGAGCTGTGTTTGTGTGAGTGTGTTTGGACACCTTTTCGCTACTCTAGCAGTTTGTAACCCTGCCTTAATCATTACTTCCTGTTTGCACAGAGTCTCAAGGGGAGCCAGAAGTGGTCCTTCCTGGGACCGTGCACGTGTGTGTGGCCCGTGAGATCCCAGGGATGCGTTGCAGCTTTTCAAAGTCCCCTGTGCACATCGCATTCCTCAGATCTTTCAGAGGTTTTGGCTCGCCTCTTTTTTGCCCCAATTAGTATCACCACCTCAACCTGTTGCATCACAGTATGAAACAATTGCCACTCATTTTTAAGTGTACTTTTTTTCAGAGCAGTGTTAGGTGCACACAGTAAAATTGAGCAAAAAGCACAGAGAGTCCCTGTATATCCCCAGTCGCCACGAACACACAGCCTTCCTCATCATCAGCATCCCACCCGAGTGGTACCCTCTCCCAACCCACAAATCTACACCGATGCAACATCATCACCCAAAGTCCGTAGTTTACGTTAGGGTGCACTCTGGGTGATGGACATTCTGTGGATTTTCACGAATATATAACAACATGCATCTCCTGCTGTAGTTGTATACAGAATAGTTTCAGTGCCCTAAAAATCCTCAGGGCTCTGTCTATTCCTCCTTCCCTCCTCCCTGACCCCTGGCAACCATTGATCTTTTGTATTGTTTCTATATTTTGCCGATTCCAGAACATCATGTAGTTGGAATCATAACGGTCCATAGCCTTTTCAGATTGGCTTCTTTCACTTAGTAATTGCATTTAAGGTTCCTCCATGGCTTGATAGCTCATTTCTTTTTAGCGCTGAATGGTATTCCATTGTCTGGATGGACCACAATTTATGTATCTGTTGACCTGCTGAAGGACATCTTAGTTGCTTCTAGGTTTTGGCAGTTAAGACTGAAGCTGCTCCAAACGTATGTGTGCAGGTTTTTGTGTGACCGTAAGTTTTCAGCTCCTTTCAACGTCCCTTCCTTCCCAGCTCCACAGGGACCTTGAAAACCAGCTGCCTTGCAATCTTGATTGTTGGGCAAACAAGCAGCCTCGCAGACACTGAAGGGTCTGGGGCTCTTCAGAAGTCCCATCCCCATCACACTGCACTATTTCTCTTGCCTGGCAACTCCCTGGAAAAGCCCCATTACTTGACCTGATTCAGAGCTCACACAATGAGAAAAGTTCTATCCCCAGGGTGTTTGTCAAAAACAATCAGTGGTCAAGAGGATGAGAAAACAAGCCACGGACTAGGGGAAAATATTTGTCCAAGACATATCTGATAAAGGACTGTCATCCAAAATATACAAAGAATACTTAAAACTCAACAGTAAAAAAAAAAAAAATGAATAATGCATTAAAAAATGGGCAAAAGATTTGAGCAGACACCTCATCAAAGAAGATATACAGATGGAAAATAAGCACGTGAAAAGATGCTCAACACCGTATGTCATTAGGGAACTGCAAATTAAAGCAACAGTGAGATGCCGTGGCACACCCATGAGAATGGGCAAAATCCAGAGCACTGACAACATCAAATGTCGGTGAGGGTGTAGAGCAACTGGAACTCTCATTCACTGCTGCTAGGAAAGCACAATGCTAGTGCCACCTTGGAAGACAGTTCAGCAGTTTCTCACAAAACTAAACCTACTCTTACCATATCATCCAGCAATTGTGCTCCTCCTTCCTAGGGTTCCTGTTGCTCTACACCCTCACCGACATTTGATGTTGTCAGTGCTCTGGATTTTGCCCATTCTCATGGGTGTGCCACGGCATCTCACTGTTGCTTTAATTTGCAGTTCCCTAATGACATACGGTGTTGAGCATCTTTTCACGTGCTTATTTTCCATCTGTATATCTTCTTTGATGAGGTGTCTGCTCAAATCTTTTGCCCATTTTTTAATCGGGTTATTCATTTTTTTTTTTTTTACTGTTGAGTTTTAAGTATTCTTTGTATATTTTGGATGACAGTCCTTTATCAGATATGTCTTGGACAAATATTTTCCCCTAGTCTGTGGCTTGTTTTCTCATCCTCTTGACCACTGATTGTTTTTGACAAACACCCTGGGGATAGAACTTTTCTCATTGTGTGAGCTCTGAATCAGGTCAAGTAATGGGGCTTTTCCAGGGAGTTGCCAGGCAAGAGAAATAGTGCAGTGTGATGGGGATGGGACTTCTGAAGAGCCCCAGACCCTTCAGTGTCTGCGAGGCTGCTTGTTTGCCCAACAATCAAGATTGCAAGGCAGCTGGTTTTCAAGGTCCCTGTGGAGCTGGGAAGGAAGGGATGGAAATAGGGCAAGTTAAAACATCACAACACTCCCGATTCTTACCAAGATTCAGCTATTTTTTCTTGAATAAATGCTGCTTGGATTATTGCAAGATATTTGTTAATTTCCAGAATTTTGAAAAATGTGATTAGACTTTTTTTTTTCTTCTTTTGCCAGTGCTCGTGTTGTCTTTATGGAGGACTAGATCTTCAGAGGTTCTTTCTCTGCTCTTCTGGAAGTCTGTCCTCATTCGTTCTTTTCTGCATAATGGACTGAGTGTTTTCCACATGGTGTGTGATGTTAAAAGTTGTTTCAGGGCTTCCCTGGTGGCGCAGTGGTTGGGAGTCCGCCTGCCGATGCAGGGGACACGGGTTCGTGCCCCGGTCCGGGAGGATCCCACATGCCGCAGAGTGGCTGGGCCCGTGAACCATGGCCGCTGAGCCTGCGTGTCTGGAGCTTGTGCTCTGCAGCAAGAGAGGCCACAACAGTGAGAAGCCCGCATACTGCAAAAAAAAGTTGTTTCATACAGCAAGGATTCTACACTCAAAAAAATTGAGAAATAATACATAAGCAGATTAAAAAACATCTCCTGTGTTATGTGCTCTTCTCCACCTTTGATTGCAACACGGTCTTGGTACCCAGTTCCATGCCCGCTGGGGTCCTGCCTTCTGCCCCTGCAGTAGCATCTTATGCTATTCCTGTGTGGTTTTGTCTCATGGTTTCCCCTAAGCTGCAGCAGATCTCTTGGCCTGTGTGAAGGTGTCCAGGGGTGTAAAAGAGTTAATGCTTTGGGGGTCAGCCCTCAACCAGTAGAGGATCAGAAGTGGTGGTTAAATGCAAGCTTCGTGAAGTTGGAGAGAAAACTCTGAGGGCATTTCCCTCTATTCCATGTAGGGACCCTCCAGAGACCAACCCCCAGGTAAGCATAGTGGTGGCCACCTCCATAGTGTAGCATTTATTACCTTTTCCTCCTTCCCTGTCTCGCCGTTCCTTCTATCCTGATTCCTGTGATCACCTTTCTAACTCCGTGCAAATCTATGTCTCAGACTTTGCCTGTAGCGAAATCGAAATGAAGAGTTAGGGTTTTAGGAAAAGCTAAACAGTTCCTCTTTATTACAGTTCTCAGAGAGTTTTATCTACTATTTCAGATTATCATTATCTAATAGGAGGTTATAGTATGCTTTTAGCCATTGAACCTTTTAAAATTTATCAGCTGGGAGCATGTGCCCCACGGAATATGAACATGCTTTCAGAAGTGTTGGTTTAATGTATACAAATACCTACCCGAGCTTAGGATATCCTTTTAGGTGCCAGTCAATGTGAGGTAAGAATCATCCAGCATTAAAGGCATATAGTCTCCCCAGGACAGGAGCAAAGCCCTTTGGGGGTTGGGCAAAAATATCATAACATCAAGATGCCTCAATATTTCACACGCTTTATAATATCCAAGCTCACACACAAGCCAAGGCATCGCAATTCGTGAGGCTCAAGCTGATGTAGAGATGATAGATCTCTCCGTGAGATAGAGTTAATACTTTATATTTTATTTGATTTCTCATTTTATTTGATTTCTCATTTGATGAAAAATTTGTGATGTCTATTCTACAACAAAACAATGTGATTGTGATTTAGCTGATTTTATCTGTTGTGCTATATTAAAATGTGCCATGTTTTATCACTTAGCATATTCAATTATGGGGATATTAGAATTATATCGTAATGCTGGCTTGTATGCATGTGTGTGTTAGGGAGGTGGTGACAACTTCTTGTCAGCATCTCAGGGTTTGGGGTACCCCTCCCCCCTCCAAGTGACTTTGGGAATACCTCCCACTTCTAAGTTACTAGAAGAGTCTAGTGATTTTCAGCCAGTTGGGGACCTTCCTGGAATTTTCCATTATTGGCAGTAGATGAGAAGTTGTCTTTTTCTTTTGCATCAAGGGTGGTAAACATGTAGGCGTGGGGCTGGTGATGGCTGTTTCCACTGCTATGTGGAGAAAGCTTGACTACAGGAAGAAAATCCAGTTAACAAAGGGAACCAGAGAAGGACGTGAGTGGACAGAAAGGTGGAGAGCTACTGTTATTGCTGAGCCCTTATCCAGAGCTGTGCCTGAAGGCAGCTTTGTCTCAGGACTTGCCAGTTGCATGCGTCTATAAATTCTCTTTATTGCAACTTGCTGAACTAGTTGGCCTTAAAATTCTGTCACTTGTCACTAAAATTCTTGACTTGGTGCATGGTAAATATCTGTGCTTGGTTCTGACTTCCTGCCCACCCCCCTCTCCTATCCTCTTGCCCTTTCTAGGGGAGAATGTATTTGCTATGGACTCGGGCAGACCTGGGTTTATAATCTGGTTTTATCAAATGTTATTGTCACTGACAGTTTCTGAGAGAAGTACGACAATGTCAGAGCAAAAGGTATGTTTTGGGCCAATCACATCTAGGGTTAAAATCCTGGATACGTCAATTTTAATCTCTGTGCTATTGGGCAAATTTCATAAATTCTTTGAAACTATGTTTTTGCAACATAATGTGTAAATTATACCTCCGTTGTAGTTACTTTGATGATCAGAAATGATTTGCTTTGCAAGCTTGATAAATAATTGTTACATATTTTGAATACCTCATTAGTTTTTCTTATTCCATAAAAGCAGTTCTCTTAATAAAAACAAACAAAAAAACAAATGAAACAAAAACAGAAACATTCACCCTCAGAATCTTCTTTCCCAGGAATGAATGGAGGTCTAGCAGACAAAGGTTCCAGGACAAATTGCAAGCTTGATAAATAATTGTTACATATTTTGAATACCTCATTAGTTTTTCTTATTCCATAAAAGCAGTTCTCTTAATAAAAACAAACAAAAACAGAAACATTCACCCTCAGAATCTTCTTTCCCAGGAATGAATGGAGGTCTAGCAAACAAAGGTTCCAGGACAAAATGCCTCTGATACATGATACTGTTTCTATTTTTGCTCTCCCAACAAAAGGGCTAAATAAGGAATGTTTGTTCATTGACCTGTAAATTTATGATCTTAACAAATAAAATAAATATTTGCTTTGTTGGGACAGTGGTATTTTTCCTCCTAAAATAACAGAAGGGAGAGAAAAAAATTGCTATGCCTCTTTCCTCCCCACATTCTGTTGCTAATCCTCCACAGTATTGAAATCAGATATAATTACTCATTAAGAAAGGGACACGAGATTGCTTGTGCATGAATTGTGTGCCAGGTAGTTTATATTCCTTTTTTTCTTTTAACTCATCTCTGAACAACCCTGTGATGCCAGCAGCCACCTTGCTGCAGGAGCCCGCTGAGGAGTTACTAGGTCTCTGCTAGGTCTCTTCAGCGCCCTCTGTTGGCAAAGTTCACAATGGAAAAAATGTTTAAAGGGCCCAGCTCCATTTTTTTGCAGAACTGACATTGAAGGATTAACTTTCAGTCGAGAGGCAACAAATTGATAATGGACACACTTACAAACCATCACAAGAGGCACTCAAGTAAGGGAGAATAATTAATACCAAGAAAAAGACACCCTAGGAGACTTTCCTTTTAAAAGAAGAAACTGTCGTAGTAAATAGTGGTATTTTAATTTAGAAACATGAAATTCAAAATTTTGAAAGTGAGTGCATTTTACTTATAATGAATCATAGTTAGGTTACAATTAAAACTATGGTAACCGTCCTGTGCCTTAGTTCTCACATCTGGAAAAAAAAAAGTTTACAGTAATGGAACTTATTAGGGTCGTTATGAGAAACTTAATGACATATTACACATCATGGATTTAGAATAGTGCATGGCGTATATTAAACAATCAATAAACATTAGCTGCTATTTTTAATTTTTAGAATGCACAAAATGGTTAATTTTGAAAAGCAAAATAAATATTTGTATTATAATAAATACATTCAATAATTTCACTTAATAGATATTTGTCAATGACCTACAAATGTGTATTTAGATCAGTGGTGAAAACGGGAAAAATCTCTAGTAGAGTTAATATTCTAGCATGGACTGTATAAGCACTAATAACCTCATGAGGTGTGTCTTGTGCTTCTCTCTTTCCTCTCTACCTTTTGAATAAAGAGAAGGATGAAGGTCTAGAAGAGAATTCGGCAAACCACAGCCAGTAGGCCATAACTGGCTCACCGCTTATTTTTGTAAATGTCCTTTTGTTGGAATACAGCCAAACCCATTCATTTATGCATTGCCTGTGGCTGTTTTTGTGCTACAATGGCAGAGTTAAGTAGTTGTGACAGAGACCAGGTGACCTGCAAGCTGAAAAGACTTACTGTCTAGTTTTTATGGGAAAAGATTGCCAGCCTCTGGTCAAGAAGGTGGCAGATCTACATGGATGGAAGGAGTCTGATTGGAGGAGAACTTCCCTCCCATTCCATCCCATCCCCCCCCCAGCCCAATCCACCCACATCAGACCACATCTTGAGTGAGAAACATACGTCTTGAGTGAGAAACATACTTGCATTCATGTTAACCCTCTGAGAATTTTGAGGTTGTTTGTTACAACAGTTAGCTTACCTTTATGAATTTAAAGTGTCCAATTTTCTAAGGGATTCACCAGTTTTACCAACGGCTACTTTTAGTCCTACAGTGCTCATACAAATCTCTTGTGAACTGCCTGTTCAGGTTGCATATTTTATCTTTTTTTTTTTGAAATTGAAGTATAGTTGATTTACAGTACTGTGTTAGTTTGGGGCATACAGCAAAGTGATTCAGTTATACATATATATATTCTTTTTCAGATTCTCTCCCATTATAGGTTATTACAGGATATTGACTATAGTTCCCTGTGCTGTACAGTAAATCCTGGTTGCTTATCTACAGATTTTATCTTTTTACTTGACAACTGTCTCTCAGATCGTCACTTGTCAATGGGTATCCTATGCTTTGAGTAGTTCTCCAGTATGACTTTTGTTAAGTTCATGGAATTCTATATCTTTGTAAGAATTACAATTTAATTTTGCAGACCGTTTCCACAGTGTTTGTACAACATCTGAAACGTTTGCCAGGCATGGCATGCATAATCAACAAGAACACAGAGCTGATGGTAGGAGTAGACTCGAGTGTTGTAACAAGAACTGCTTTCTTTTCAACAGTTGATCACGATTATTTTTGTGTTAAGATCGTTGTGCTTCTCTATTCAACCGTGGAGAGTAGCTATCAGTACTCAGAGGAGGCTCTTTACTGTATGAGTATAAAGGTCACTGTGAGGGTCGAGAGGAGGGAGCATCTGATCTCTGCTGGGAGAGCCAAGGAACGATGAACAGAGGACGAGGCATTTGAGTTGGGTGTTAAAGGGTGAACGTGAGTGTCCCGGGGAGGATGGGGTTAGGGTGCAGGGTGGATGTATGTTAGCAGATGTGGCTGACATGTGTCTGGGTGAGTGCATTTAAGATACAGAGTTGTTTGTGGAAGCATTAAGTGCATACACAGGGCATGGCCACGGGTCGGGTCTGAGGAAACAACAGCGAGGTTGGGAAGGTCTTGAGTGATCTTCAGTGAGTTTTGTTGACTTTTTCTTTTTTTTTTAATAGTAGGCTACTGGTTTTAAACTGCAAACCTGTCATTTCAGAGTCCCTATCTCTGCTGTACCCTCTGTTTGACTCCCTCAATAATGTCATTCATAGGCTGACTGAGGAATTTCTAAGACTTGGTGGAGCCCAATTTGAAAACCATTGCAACAGAGGACAGGATGCCAGTGAGGGCTTTGGAACAGAGGAGTGGCCTGAGGAGGTCTGTGTGCCAGCAAGACCACACCGGTGTCACGTGAGGCTGGACTGCAGGAAGGGGCCAGGAGCATTTAGGAAAATCGTGTGCATGTTTACTGCGACTGCATTCAGAACCGAGAATGATACGGGTCCCTTGTAAATGTATGGAAATACACGTGGGTTGAAAAAAATCCATAACCATCTTAGCAGTAGGTGGAACACCTGTTATGTATCTCATCTGAAGAGCAAGAGCCCTCCATCACTGTTTGTTAATTATCAAGGTCATCAAGATGAAAGTTCAAGGTGAGTCTTGGTGTCCTCCCTTAGGGGCAAGAGCATTTTGTTGAAAGGAGGGATGCCTGCCCCGACTTGGGGCCATCTAGGTGGGAGAATAAAAATCTGAGCTGACTCTTGACTATAAAGAGTAGACTATGAGCACAAGCAGTGGCCTTTTGCCAGTTCAACCACATTCTAGGAACTAATGCTAAGCTCAAGGCTGAGCGAACCAGGAGCTCGACATCCTCCATGACTGCGCAAAAGCCGTTAACATGATGACTTCCTCATAGGTAAGACATACCAATTTCAAACTCATACATCCTGAGACTCCAGTCAGGATACAGTATGAAAGAAATAAAATGGAAACACTAACAACTGACATACCCATTTGAGACTAGCCAGAGTATCATCATTATTATTATCATTAGCTGCCGTTTATTTAGCTCTCACTGTGGACCTGGTGTTTTGCTTATGCTGCCTGTAATTCTTACAGGTGCCCTGCTCGGCTTAATTGGTTCAGTCTCCAGACATGCTCCAAGTTTTGGTTCATATGCCACTTCCTCCAGGAAGCCTACCCTGACCACACCTCCCCTCTTCCCCAGCAGTAGCTACTCTCTAGTTCATGCTTCGAAAGGCTTTCTTGAGCATCTCTCATCATGTTTTTCACTTTGATTACGATTTCTGTTAATACTATTCTGTTACTACTTCCCCTTCTAGACTCTTCGTTGATGGCAGAATCTGCGTTTAACTCCTCCTTTCTTCATTTGCCCATGTGTTCTTTAAGAAACACCTATTATCCATCTACTTTTTCAAGGCAGTTGATAGGTACAGGAAGTACAAAGTGAATGAGGCCTGGCGTCTTTGTGGAGTTAGTTCCCATTATTATGGAAGAAGCAGACTTTTAAACAGAATTTCAGTGCGCGCAGACTGATCTCAGACGTTTAGGCTGGGCGTCGAAGGACGAGATGGTAAAATACAGGCAAAGGGTTGGAGATGTATGGTCAATGCCATGTTTGCATTTGGACTGCAAATTGCACTTTGGATGGTTGGAGAAGAGGGCGGGTGCGGGGAGTGATGGGCCATGAGTCTAGAAAGGTAGTTTGAAAGTCATATTTCGTGAGTCTGCTGGTGCAGCACAAATGTCCTCAAATGTCTGTTGACAATCTCGCTTTCGCTCACAATGTGGCACCTCATATAAAGCCCTTTGATACCTCCTGTGTGATATTTCAACTCAAAACTTTGTGGAGTGTGGGGAGAGAATAAGAAAGTAAGGTTCTGAAGACCTGGGTTTGGGATTTGATTTCCTCGCCCTCTTTTGGCCTCTTCTGCTTTTGTTCCAACCCAGACACCCTCCTTGAAGTCAGCAGAAAGTTTGGGATCTTGGCACGATGTAAGTTCAGGCCCTTAGACATTCTATTTTTAAGAGACAGGCATGGTTGAGTTTTTGTAAATGAAAAAAAAAAATCAATAAGGCTTTGATATGAAGACTTTGCTTTTCTTTCTGTTTTTTTTTTTTTTTTTTTTTTTGGTCAGGAGTGAAAAAGTCACCCTGTACCAAAGAAAAATGATGTCCATAGATGAAATATGTTTTCCCTGATGGCTTTTGATCAACTCAATGCATACCAAGTGCTTTCAAGGACTGAGGACCCCGCTGGATCTGGGCGGAGGCCTGTGGAAACTGAATTGGTGCATCTCTTGGCATTTTTTGGACCCTGATTATTTTAAGGTGCCTGTTGGAGGTCAGAGTTTTCACAGTTTATTAAACTTAGAAAGAGAGCTCACCAGATAAATGGAGACTCTCATCTGGAGGGCAGGAACTCTTCTCCCAGGTCTGGTCCTTGCCAATTATGACACACTTTTGGTGTCCAGCCCTGATGGGTGATTCATCATGTCACTTCTTGATAATCTTTGATAAGTTTCCATTGTTCATAGGACAAAACTTAGACGCCTTCATGGCACAGTACAATTTGGCAGCAACAGACTCTCTGGGCTATAGTAATTGGAAGATCCAGGATCAGGGTGCAGCGAGGCTACTGACTGGTCATGCTGCTCTGGAAGGATCTCCGTGCCTCCCTGGGATTCAGAACCTCCATAAAGCAGTTTTGTTGGGGAAAATAATCTCTAAGTTCTATTTTAATTCTTTGTTTTTGTTTGAACATTCTGTATCTCTGTCTGAAATTTTCAAACTTATCTCCTACCGATACGTGCTGGAGGTCTACTCTGTGCCAGAAAATGACAATACATTATTCTTTTGGCTCTTCGTATAATTACAACAAATATTTATATGTCAGAGGAAAGGAAGCAGAGATCCAAGGTCACACAACTGGGACAGGGCAGAACTGTCCTGGTGATCTTGGTGCCCTCTTAAGCTCTGCCCAGTGGTCGCTCTTATGAGTCTTACTAAGCTGAGACCCCTGAAGCAAAAGGGGGCCAGAAGACCTCAATGCCACCAAGAGGTGAAAATTGACTCTAGTCTTTATTAAAGAAGTCCAGGAAATTTGTTGTTTTATTTTTCATAGAGACGTAAATATAAACCTGGAAGGGCAGGTTGGTTCAGTGGAAATCGTCTTGTATTGTAGCCACAGGACGGAGATTTTGTCCGAGTTGTGCATGTGGTCAGTGCCTGTTGAACTGTACTGACTGTACTGAGCGAATGGCCTATTTTTATTTATTTATTTACTTACTTACTTACTTTACTTAACTTACTTACTTGCCGTGCCGTGCGGTTTGTGGGATCTCAGTTCCCTGAGCAGGGATTGAATCTGGTCCATGGCGGTGAAAGCCCGGAATCCTAACCGCTAGGGCCACCAGCGAACTCCCTGAATGGACTACTTTTAAACTAGAGTTCATGAGCCGGGGGATGATTTTTATTTCCATCACTAATTTATTATAGTATTTATTATCACCTTGGTTAAGTGGAATAAAGTTCTAAGATGGCAGTTTTCTCTTTAGTAAAATGAGATGGTTGGACACCAGATGATTCTAATTCTCAGGTTCTATGAAATAATGGGGAATACTGTGTTAGTAAAACTTAACAAATATCGGATCTGAAAGACTCAGCAATCGTACTTGATTATTTAGAATAACTCCTTTGAATAGGCTGGGGGCCAAAGGAAACTACCAATTAACTCCAAAGCAAAGATTACCCAACTTCCAGCTATAAGGGAGGAGGGCTTAAATTCTCCCCATTCAGAAGGTTTTTGTTCCATCAATTAAGGGCTGGTCTTATATTTTCTTTTCTTTTTTTTTCATTAATTTTTATGGGAGTATAGCTGCTTTACAATGTTGCGTTAGTTTCTTGCTGTACAGCAAGGTGAGGGCTGCTCTTAGGTTTTCAGATTTTCTTTCCATTGGCTTCTTCCTCTCACCATCTTAATATGTTAAGTCTCTGCATCTTTAAAGTAGATTATTTATTTGTGCCCGTGCTTCCTCTGGTGATCTCTCTTCCCCTCATCCGTCTCTAGCAGCCATTCTTTTCTCTCCCTCACCTATCACTCACTATACAACCTGGGATGTGCAGACTCTGGCCCTCACCACTCCACTGACGTTGCATTTCCCAAGGTCTCCAATACTGTCTTTCTTGGTAATTCCAACGGACCCTTTCTGGACTTCTCCTGGCAATCGGCAGGGTTACGATGAAAAATTTTCTAAAACAATAGTTTGAAGGACACAAAATTTAAAGTCATTTTTATCTCTGGGCTTGGGTGGGTGGTGAAGGCAAGGGACTGGGGTGAGAAGAGCCTTAGATTAAGGCTTAGATACTGATGTTCTTATTCATGGTCAGGCGATGGATATATAGATGCTCTTTATGTAACAGGTATGATTTTATCAAAACCCTAAGAAATAATAGAAGGTATGGATCATTGGTGACAGTGTTTCTTGAGCCAAGAATTACAACTTTTGTGTGCTTTAGGTTCATAAAGTAAACAACACAAATATAAAATTTTGATTTACATTTTCCTGTAAGCTACATGACAGTGTGTTTTATTTCTCTCTGATTCACATCAGGATAGTGCTAGGATTTAGAAGGGGATGTAAGGAATCAAAATGATATGTAGGATATTTCAGAAGGAAAACACATTTTCCCCTCCCTCCCTCCGTCCCTTCCTCTCTCTTCTATCTATCCACCCATGCATCAAGCCAACAAGGGCCATTCTGCCTTTTACTCTAGGGTAACTGATGGGTTTAAAACTTGTTTGTAAACTGCCTGAGGGCAGGGGCCACGCCTGTATCTTTGCACTCTCCAGAGTCTTGCCTTTGTTGTAGCTACAAAAGTGTTTGTTACGCACCAAGTATGGAACTTTAACCATTTTCTCTCTAAATAGGATGTTAGGGATATCATTCATCCCACATATTTCACAGATGAGAAAACTGAGGTCTAGAAAACGTAATGAATTTCCCCATGCTCACCTAAGGAATTAAGGGCAGCTTTTGGAAGCAGCATTCATTTCGGTAGCCCAGAAGTTTTCCAACGTGGCTGCACTTCATACTCACATAAGGAGCTTTTAAAACATATTTATGCCCGGGCCTTGCTGCCAGGTAGTATGATTTAATTGGTCTGGACTGGGGTTTGGGGATGTGTCTTTAATGAGCTTCCCAGGTGACCCAACTGTGTTCAGCTAGTGACACTCAAGCCCATGTTTTCCCCGTTAGGCCTCCTATGGGTTGGATTATCCACAGATGGAACTAACATTCCAGGTGGGGTTGTTTCAGGCTCCGATGTGAGCCCCCGGCGTTGAGTCTTCCTAGCTTTCCATGACAGGGCAGGAACCGGAAGAAGTGACGCGTTCCCGAAGGTGCAGGGGAAAGAGCGTGGATTTGCTGCATCGAAGGAGAGAAGCTGGACTCTCTCTTGCATATCATGGCGTTTTGAAGAATGTAACTTACTCCTGACCTTTATGCTGTGCTCTGGTTAATTTTAAAAGAAATTCTTCATCACTCTTCTATGCTTAAGTTAAGTGAACTTCTTCCTGCGATGAGAAACTCTAAAGATTCTGGTGCTTAGAGAATAAACCAAGTCAGGTTTCTCCTTCCCTCCCTCCCTCTCTCCTTTCCCTCCCTCCCTCCTTCCAGTTTATCATAAATCAGCCATTAATTGGGTGCCTACTGTATATTAGGATGTTGCTCAAATAAAAAAGTGGTTGATGAAGAGAGCAGTGGCTACAGAGAGCTGAAAAAAAAAAAAGCATAGTTCTTACCTCCAGAAGCTGTTCAACTTGAGTAAATTGGGAATACTTACACGAGGGCATGTCTTGCCAGAGAACACAGAGGTGGTCAAGCAGCTTGGGTATGATTTCAAAGCAGATCTCTATTTATGTATTCACATAATCATATATTTTTGTAAAATGCACACAATTAAGACTTTTCTGTATTTTTCTTAAAGTAGTGTCCCAAATCGTATAAGCTTTAGGTTTGGCAAAGCATCACCTGTGCCCGTCCCCAGGCCCCCTGTTCCCACCATTCTTTTCCTTTGTCACTTACACATTTCCTGCCCACACTCGGCTAGAGGTGCTTTGACACAGGTGATACAGTCGCCTGGGCCAGCACACAGGGCAGGTGGAACTAGAGAAGACAGGCTGGGACGTGGCCCTTAGTGTGCTCGCATCTTGGCGGTCGCAACGCACCTTGCTATTTTAAGTGCTCTGAGAACTAAAGGCAGCTGGACAGTTTCATTAAAGCCTGAGTTCCTGAACTTATTTCATCCACATTGAAAAAAAAACAGTTTTTTTTCCTTTTGGCATAAGACCTGGAGCTAACGTTTTGTTTTGTTTCAAGACTTTTTTTTTGATGTGGACCATTTTTAAAGTCTTTATTGAATTTGTTACAATATTGCTTCTGTTTTTTTTTAATGTTTTGGTTTTTTGGCCGAGAGGCATGTAGGATCTTAGCTCCCTGACCAGGGATCGAACCCACACCCCCTGCACTGAAGGGCAAAGTCCCAACCACTGGACCGCCAGGGAAGTCCCCTGGAGCTAGTGTTTTGTAGACCATCGGTCCCCAACCTTTTTTTGGCACCAGGGACCGGTTTCCTGGAAGACATGTTTTCCACGGACAGGGCGGTGGGGGGGCGGTGATGGTTCAGGCCGTAACGCGAGTGATGGGGAGCGATGGGGGGCGGCAGATGAAGCTTCGCTCGCTGGCCCGCAGCTCACCTCCTGCTGTGCCGCCCGGTTCCCAGCAGGCCGCGGACCTGGGGGTTGGAGACCCCTGTTGTAGAGTGCACTCCGAGGAAGCCCGAGCTAGGAATGCATCTGGTCTGGCTCGGCAGCCCACCCTGGCGTTGGGGAAAACAGCAGCGTTTTCACCCTATTCATCATGCAGTGATTGTTGTGGAGCCCAGTTATGGGTCGAACCCTAAACTAGATGCTGAGGATTCAACGGCCAGCAGAAGGCGACCTGGTTCCCGCTTTCAGGGAGCTCGCAGAAAAGACAGGCGTGTCAAATAGACGCGTGGGGATCAGTTATGAGAGACGGCGTAACATAAAAGCATAGAGCTCCAGGGAGACCCTCATAAAGAGGGGGTAGGATTTGTTCTTGAAAGTCTAGGAAAACATCCTTGAAAGAGTGACAAAATATTTGAGATCTGGAGAGTAGATAGGAGACGAGTAGATTAGATTGGGAGGCAGCAAGAGTGGGAGTAGTGTATACAGCATCCCCATGGTGGAGAAAGCACGCCATAGCTGAGCAAGCAAAGAAGAAGGTGAGAGCCATTCTCATTCCACCCGCTGCTGAGTTCTAGAGTCTTCTGGATATTTTCTTTTTCCAGCACCATAGGATTATATGTTGACTGAGTCACCCTTATGGACTGCTGGGTTATATCCTTGTGTTAATGACCTGAAGGCATTTCAGAACTTTAGAGAGATGTTGTTTCCATGCCAATGGTATTGGATTCCCAAGGCAGGTACCATAGGCTCCTTTGAAAGGCCTAGGTACCTGTTCTGTATACCTTCGCCCAGGGAGAGCCTTCTCTTAGCTTATTACCTACATTTCACTCGAAGAGTACAAAATGTTGCTTATTTTCATTTTTTAAAAGATGAGATCACATTTAAAAGGTAAGATGGTAGTGAGAACTCTCACATAGGAGGAGGCTTGTAAAGCACAGTATGTAGCTGGCACCACCCTTGGCCCGTAGAAGATACTCGTTAAATATCTGTGGAATGAGATGCCTCTAGGGCATTTGAGTTTGAGGTGTCAGTGACCCATTCTGTTTTCACCCCCAATGGATGCTGAAGCTTTGGTTACTATGTGTGCCTCAAGTTGATTTGACATTTCCCTACGTCATTCTTTTACAAATTGTCCCCTTCCTCACCTCCTAACTCTGCACCTGAAGGCACGAGAAAGTGTCCCAGGCCCGGATTAACTGTGCAGGTTAATGGTACTGACCAAGACCTCAGATCACCAAGACCTTGCCCATCGGGAAGGGAGATCTCTGGAGGGAAGCCCTGAAGCAGGACTCTTGTCCAAATCAGGGCAGGGGCCTGCCATCGCTGGGCTCCCCCAGAAGCTGATCCTGAGATCAGAATTTTAGTGCTGGTGACTTACTTAAAAGATGATTCCCAGAAACGCTAGCAGAAGAGGGGCGAAGTAATACAGGGGAAGAAGGAAGCCAGCAAAGTGTATGTTGCCATGAAAATTACTGCCGTGGCTGCAGGAACTCAGTCCTTCTGAAGAGCTCTGGGAGCCAGGGTGGAATACACACTTCCGAGTTATCCACCTGGGCTGTGAGGGGCTGGGGTTTTAGCCACCCTCTCTGCTTCTGTCTTTGCTGAGAGCCACTTTCAGGGTTGTCCAGCTTGCCTGTGTGCAGGCAGAGTCACGGGTGTCCAGGAAGAGCCCTCCCTGTGTAGCGGTTCATAGCGGGGTCCTCAAATAGTGTCTGCCTCAGAGCTGCTTCCACACAAGCCTGGACTTGCCAGTGGTCCCAGGGAAACATAAGGGCATCCTTAGAAGGGGCAGATATGTGAGTGGCTAGCTGACTGCATGTTGGGCAGAAGTCTGACTTGGGAAAGAGGGAGGCACTTCCCCTAGTGAGGCCATGACCTTCGAATGCGAGACACACCTCCACGTTTAATACACACGGTGCCAGGTTCCATGGCAGGGCGTCAGTTCTTTCTTATTTTCCCGGGTGATGCTACCTCTGTTTTTTTTTCGTGCCAATAACTATCAAGAAGCTATCAGAATTCTTCTTGTTCTATTGTTGCAATCATGGCAATGTTCTTTGTCTTACCTTTGCCGCCCAACAAGACCTCTGTGGACCAGAGATGGGAAAACTGGTGAAGAAGTGCGTACGGGGACAGGAGGGGCATTTTACAGTTTACTCAGGGAGGGGAGTGCACATTTCTTTCCCCCAGGTGGAAAGCATTTAAATAAACTGGACGTAACACAGCCATGGTTGCTAGAGATAGAGAATTAGGTCTTGCATATGCTGCTTCTTAGGAACAGAATTGATTTGTTCTCTTGGGGCTTGCTACAAATAGAATTGGGAAACTCTGGCTATTCTCATACTGACCTTACTCTGAACAGGTACACTGGGGTTTTCGTCTAAGACACTTGCCAGCTGGTTGCTTGAGATCACTTAGAACGCTGGATTAGAAAAAAGAGAAGCAGGGTAGAGCTGTGAGCAAGTCAACATTATTTTTCATTTTTTCTTATTAATCCTGTCTAACGTGACTTTTCTGCCAACTTTTCACGGCCACCACTAAAATAAGGTTGTTTCTGGGCCTGAGGAAACAGGGAGCAGAGGTCAGATCAATCCATTTTCAGTTTACCTAACGCTGTTAAGGCGCTTCTCTACACCAAGGTCTGGGTAGGAAGCTGGTACAGAGGAGTAGACATCACCGATTCTGCCTCTGGAAATATACAGCCCAGTGGGGAAGATGATAAGTGGTGGGAAACACTTAGCAGAAAGCTGGTAGCGATCGTAGGAGAGCTTTCCGCAGTGTGTGACGGACAGTGAAGGAGTAGGGGGCCTTGAATGAGTCTCGGTGTGACCCAGGGCGAGGGTGGTAGGAAGTGATGAGTCCTGTTACATGTTATGTTTAGAGCGCTCCTGGGACGTCCTTGCCGAGAGACAAGTGGGAGCTTGGAGGACAGATCTGGGCTGGAGACATGGATTTAAGTGTCGGCACCATAGGTTTCCATCTGTGGCAGCTGGGTGGGAAGCGATTCTTTTAATTAAGATAGGTCTCTGTTCCCCTGTCTGTAAAATGGGAATAACACTGCCTGCCATCAGAGTGTTGTGGGAAGTAAACGGAACAGCCTATGAAAACCATGGCACCAGAGAGAATGTTAGTACCTTCCCCACCTTCACCTTAGAAAAAAAAATATTCATAATCAGATCCTGTGATGTTCTTGCTCTACTTGTCTCCCTCTTTTCCCAACTTAACCAACTCAACCGACACAACGAAGAGGTGAGATCCTACGTAAGTCATAGGAGAGAAGCTCGGGGTCCTTCCACTCCGCCATCTTGCTCCACACGCCTGTTGCTTAACTTTCCCCACTGCTGCTTTTGCCCTTTCAAATTCCTCTCCTAAGGAGTGGTTTCCGCAGAGCAAGGAACTTCTCGGCACAGTTCTTCGGTCTCTCGAGCCTCCAACGGATGTCACTTTTAGAGTGCTTTGCAAGCACAATGGTGCCCGAGCCAGGATGGTGCCAAGATGTGTGCACACACGCGTGCATGAGTCTTCCGAGAACTACATTAATCAATTCTAATCAGTCAGACACTTACTGAGCACCTACTGTGTGCTAGGTATGTACAATAGTGGAATAGATGCAGGATATTAAGGAGGTACTGATGGAGTACCTTTGACCCAAACTGGGGAGGTTTCTCAGAGGAGTTGATACTTGAGTTTTGTTTTAAAGGGTGATTCATAGTTATCTAGGCAAAGAGGGAACACGAAGACATTCTGGACAGAAGGAAGGACACAGACCAAGTCTCAGAGGTGATACAAAGTGTAGGGCATTCTAGGGCTTCCCTGGTGGCGCCGTGGCTGAGAGTCCGCCTGCCGATGCAGGGGACGCGGGTTCGCGCCCCGGTCCGGGAGGATCCCACGTGCCGCGGAGCGGCCGGGCCCGTGAGCCATGGCCGCTGGGCCTGCGCGTCCGGAGCGTGTGCTCCGCAGCGGGAGAGGCCACAGCAGTGAGAGGCCCGCGTACCGGAAAAAAAAAAAAAAAAAAAAAAGTGTAGGGCATTCTAGAAATTCCAAGAAGTTCAATGTGACTGGAATGCGGGGGGAGCAGCCATGGGGCTGGTGTGGAGGGGACGAGGCAGGGACCTTGGGAAGGTGGGTCATGCTCGTGTCACAGGCAGCTCTCTGTGCCGTGCTCAGGAGTCTGGCATCACCTGCAAAGGAGCTGAGCTTCTGAAACGTATTCCTTGCCTTACGCTCACAAATGGCACCCCCGGTGACACACTAAACCTTCGATGAAACCTTACAATCCCTGTCCGTACTATACTTCGGCCAGGTGTTCCAGCCCTCACTTGGCAGTCTGCCTCCTCTGTGCCCCTCCCTCCCCGATCTTTTGGTAGCCGCTTCATTTATTTATTTATTTATTTATCTAGGCTGCTCCGGGTCTTAGTTGCGGCATGCGGGATATTCGTCGCGGCATGCGGGATCTTCAGTTGCGGCGTGCGTGCGGGATCTAGTTCCCTGACCGGGGATCGAACCCAGGCCCCCTGCGTTGGGAGCGTGACGTCTTAACCCACCGCGCCGCCAGGGAAGTCCCTTTTGGTAGCTTCTTAATTCCCATCTTTCTAGATTGAATGCTGCTTTCCAGATTTCCAAACAGATGACATAACCGAACCCTTTTCCAGAGGCAAAGAGCCATTCTGGATCACTGATATTTTGTGTTGTGGGTTAGAGCACATTTTAGAGCACCTTTTCATCCCTTATGTATCCATGATATTCCAAATAAATATTTATATTTTAACAAAACCAGCACTCCCCGCCACCCATTTTTTTTTTTTTTTTTTTTTTTGTGGTATGCGGGCCTTCCTCTGTTGTGGCCTCTCCCGTTGCGGAGCAC